>NC_136491.1:107371954-107491954 GCF_053919585.1 Euprymna scolopes
TAATATATATATATATATATATATATATATATATATATATATATATATATACATATATATATATATATATTAATATATATGCTAATATATATATATGTCTTTGACGGAATCTTCTCGAATAGTCGGTATTGACTCTGGTTCTGTATCATTCTGAGCAACTCAGCCATGCTAATATCCATGATGTCCTTCACGTTGTCTTTTTTTATTTTTTTGGTCTTCCACGTCCTCTTTTGCCAGAGGTTGTACCAAAGAGCAGATCTTTTGTTAGGCCGTCTTTTCTGGCCACATGTACCAAAAATCGCAATTTCCTGACGTCGATATTGTCTAGCAATATTCGGCATGCTCCAATCTTCTCCAGAATCGCTTCGTTTGTACGTTTGTCCACTCAGCTTACACGAAGTCTACGGAAACACCACAAGTCAAACGCAGCAATTTTCTTCCTGTCCACTTTTTTCAAAACCCAACATTCTGCTCTCTCTCTCTCTCTCTCTGTATATATATATATATTTATATATATATAGACTTATATGTAATATACTGAGTTCGTGTAATTCAGTAAATTTTCATATACCAATATGTTTTAAGCCAAAAAAGGTTGACTTAAGGATTAAGCTACAAAATTATCACATTTCATAATTGAGCATTAATATACTGTGTGTGCAAAATCAAGATTTCAAAACAAGGTGTTGATGGCAACAAAAAGTGTATTTCATTTTATGTTACAATTGTTTCAATGTCCAGTTCGACAATTTCAAGTATTCAAATAATTCAAACGATATGATGCTTGAAATTGTCGAATTGGACATTGAAACAATTGTAACATAAAATGAAATACACTTTTTGTTGCCATCAACACCTTGTCTTGAAGTCTTGATTTTGCACACACAGTATATATATATATATATATATATATATATATATATATATATATATATATATATATATATATATATATACAGTGATGATCATATTTATTGGCACGGTAAAATAAAAGTTAAATTTTGTCTAATAAATTCTAAAAAAGGGATTAAATTAAAGAAAATAACAAAGTATATTATGTATTTTTAACTGGCCTTTCCGATGCAGCAATCGGATTTTAGAAAAAATAAATAACAAAGGAACAACAAACATAATTGCAAAAAAACCCTTGTTCAAAATTATTGGCACGGCTTTGTTTTTCTTTTAGTATCAGTATAATATCAATCAATTTCCGGTTTACGTGCTTTCTGAACTTTTTTATAGCCATATTATGCTTGTTTAACGCTAATTCAGTGAATCATTTTTTCCAGATAATTTTTAGATAGCGATTTATTTAAACTATTATAAGTGACTAAATTATAATTTTCAATCGCCATGGTTAAAACTAAAGAACACAGCGAAGACGTCAGGAAGCTTGTTGTAGCATGCCATACCAATGGGGAGGGCTATGATAAGATTTCAAAGAAACTAAACCTTCCCAAATCCACTGTTAGAGCCATAATAAACAAGTTCAAATCGCAAGGCCACGTTATGAGTTTAGAGGGTAGAGGGAGAAAAAGGATTCTTTTCCCAAGAGATGAACGGAAAATTGTTCGACAAGTAAAACAAAACCCAAGGATCTCTGTTGGGGAGATTGTTGATGAACAGAGCACCTCTGGAGTGAATGTATCTCGACATACAGTTGGTAGAGTTTTGAACAGAGCTGGTTTAAAAGCATGTCGTCCGAGAAAGACTCCCTTATTGAAGCCTATGCACCTGAAAGCAAGGCTAGCCTTTGCAAAACGTCATATTGATAAAGGTGTTGCATTCTGGAAACGTGTTCTATGGACTGACGAAACGAAAATAGAGTTATTTGGCCATAATAAAGTGTCTTATATTTACAGAAAATCTGGCGAAGCTTTCCTGCCTAAGAACACCATACCCACAGTGAAGCACGGTGGAGGCAGTTTGATGTTTTGGGGATCCTTTGCTGCCTCTGGACCAGGGCGACTTGTTAAGGTCACAGGTAGCATAAAAAAGGAAGATTATGTTAAAATATTGGATGAAAACCTGAAAGACTCTGCTAAAGAGCTCTCACTTGGTCGTCGTTGGTGGTTCATGCAAGATAATGACCCAAAGCATTCGGCTAAACTGACTAAGAAATGGCTTGAGGACAATCATATTAATGTTTTGGAGTGGCCATCACAAAGCCCAGACCTTAATCCAATTGAAAATTTATGGAGAACATTAAAATTGAGGGTAATGCAAAGGAAGCCTAAGAATCTTATTCAATTGGAGGATTATTGTCAGGAAGAGTGGACTAAAATTACTACTGAAGAGTGCAACAACTTGGTTGTAAACTATGAAAAGCGACTGAGGAAGGTAATCAAGGCCAAAGGCAATACAATTGATTATTAAATAAATCGTGCTAATAATTTTGAACAAGGGTTTTTTGCAATTATGTTTGTTGTTCCTTTGTTATTTATTTTTTCTAAAATCCGATTGCTGCATCGGAAAGGCCAGTTAAAAATACATACTATACTTTGTTATTTTCTTTAATTTAATCCCTTTTTTAGAATTTATTAGACAAAATTTAACTTTTATTTTACCGTGCCAATAAATATGATCATCACTGTATATATATATATATAATTTAATGATAATTATTCTTTTATACATACAGACATTAGTGTTTCATGCTTACGCAATCATCAGTGTAGGATGACAGTTTTTGCTAGTCGGGAGATTCGAACCCAACCATTTAGTGACGTTTGACTCCATTTGCTAAGACTTTAGCTCCTGACCATTAAACAATTGCCACAAGAATGGGGGGAATTAATAATTAGTAGAAATTCAATTCGGCGCAGGCGCAGACACACATACGCACACGGACATGTATAGTTTTTTGGCAGGATGTTGGCTTTTTCGTCCATTTCCAAGTATTGTTTGTCATACATCAAAAATAGCAATGTTGTTTACAATGCAATGCACCAATCTGAACTTTGAGAGCCGGATTAAGCAACACGTCTCATCGCAGATCAGACAGGAAGCCTGAATCCTTATGTCACGTCATGTTTCTTGGAATAATCTATTGACGAACACACGCGCATATATACACGCGCATGTATATATATATATATATATATATATATATATATATATATATATATATATATATATATATATATATATATATATAGCGTGACCAAAAAAAAAAAAAAACGGGCTCCAAATCTAATTATGCCCCATTTTTTAGTGTTCTGTTCGAATGAAATGAAACTTTGGTCATAACTAGTTTATTATATTCAAAACATCACATCAAAACACTAGGGTCTTTGGCCTTTTTTTTCTCCGTTCTACAGCATATGTTCTAGATGGCCTCCATTTAGCTTTTGTTTTTTGGGGGGTCACTCTGTATATATATATATATATATATATATATATATATATATATATATATATATATATATATATATATATATATATATATATATATACACACACACAGATATATATATATATATATATATATATATATGCAGACATGCACACACATATATTTGCAAATATGCAAACACATGCATATATACATACATATATATATATGTGTAGTGTGTGTGTGTGTGGAGTTGTAAAAGGAACAAACCAAAATTATATATTCATCAACGTTTCGTTTTTTATTTCAAGACTGCCTCATGATAATTGATTCGAAGTAACAAAATATTTGAAAATGTATTTATTGTGTTTGTAATGTTAAGTGAAAGTTTTTGTTCTATTTCTGAACGAAAAATAAAATAGCCATTAGCATCCAAAGTGTGTATAGTGCTATTTCTTTTATAACGACAAATCGCCGTTATAATTTAAAGAGAGATCAAACTGTTTCTTTTATTTTGGGAATGAATGTAGTCGTTAGAATTCAAAATATTGGATGTGTATATGAAATTGAACTATTTATATTTTATATTATTTCTTCATACAAACCACATCACAAACTATAAAACAAGCAATAAAAACAACAAAATATCTCCAAAACAAACCAATTTCCAATGCAACCATATATACTGTTGTTTGCCAAAATTGTCATCATGTATACGTTGGTGAAACCCAATGTAGATTAGAGAAAAGGCCCAAAGAACATAAAAGCGATATAAGAAATAGCTATGCCCTGAATGCATTATTCTTTGATTCATTGCGCCATAATCATACTTTTGACTTTAAACAAGCAAAAATAGTTACATTTATTTTAAATAAACCGCGACATAGACTTCTTGCAAATGCAAGCAGAATTAAACAACGTGGAGGTTTCTATAATGTACATTCATTAATAAGTAAGCTCCTATTAAAAAAACATAATTTACTTTTAAACACACGTTAACTCCCTCACACTATAGAAAACACCACCTATAATAATTAATACATATAATCAGTCAATAAATTACATAACAAAAATACACATTTCATTTCAGTTACACATCCATATTTGAATTATCTGATTTAAGGTTTTTTTAAGCCAAAGAATAGGTTTCTTTTGTGTCATGTGAAACGTATCTCGGGGAGATTATATCCATCAAGTCTCTTTCAAAAGAGTTCATTTTTTAACTTTATAGAGAGGAGGCTATTTGTGTTATTCATGTCTTCTCTGTTAGTAGTGGTGGGCCATCTCTCTCTCTCTCTCTCTCTCTCTCTCTCTCTCTCTCTATATATATATATATATATATATATATATATATATATATATATATATATATATATATATATATATGTAACAATTTTAGACATGGGTTAATTCTCTCACACTATAGGAAACACCACCTATAATAATTAATACACATAATCAGCCAATAAATTACATAACAAAAATACACTCATCTCATTTCAGTTACACATCCATATTTGAATTATTACAGACATATTTGTTCCAAAAATAATATGGATTGCATCATATCTTTTTGAAAAACATTAACGGCTATATGACGTTATAAAAGAAACTCCAAAATCTTACTCTCTTTCACAACGCTATGGTTTTTTTTTCTTTTTTTTTTTCTTTTTTAATTTCCAACCATGTTTTCGTCATGGAAATGGAAGAAGGTCATACAATACATTACATCAAAAATATATTTTAAAATATTTGTACTGGTGTTTTGTTATCTTAATTTCATTCATCCAGAGGAAGTCTCGTAATAAAGACGAAACGTTGATGAGCACGTAACTTGGTTTGTTCCTTTTTATCTCTCTATCTCGTCGGAATACTTATTCCAATGTTCTCATCATATATATATACTTTTGTATATTAATTTTACGCATATATATATATATATATATATATATATATGTATATGTATATATATATATATATATATATACATATATATATATATATATGAAGTTAATGTAGTTTGCTTGAAGCATTATCTAGTATATAATTAAATGTAATCTGTAGAAGGCAATATAATGCAGAGGTGTAACGGAAAGACACAATCGGAAGCAGATGATGAATAGTTTATTAATGCAACTACAAATGTATGTGTATTTATTAGTAATGGGACGATTCTAATATTTTTCCCCAATTCAGATACAATTACCGATTCTTCACTAAATTTCCGATTCCGATACAATTACTGATTCCTATTCTTATAAATATTTTACTATAAAGCTATTTTTCCCGATTACAATTTAAAAAAAGCACATGTTAAATGTACACATATTTTCGAAAACATAAAAACACACGTGTGTGTGGGGGGGGGACTTATAGATTTTAGCTTTACTCGTAGTTTAAAATCAATAAATATTTATTTTATTATGACTATCAGTAGTAAAAGGTTTTGATTTAAACAGAATCAAATAAAAAAGATAATTAAAAGAATCGTTTTGGCATCGGAAAATATGCACAAATTTTTTCGATTCTGTTACCTGAAAAAGTTCCAATTTTTGCGATTCCCGATTCCGATGATTGTCGTAACACTAATATTTATACATCTCATACACATATTTTATCTATATTTGCATTGTGATTACTTGCGTCAGTTGCAATAGCTGCATTCTATAATATTTCAAGAAAGGGCCCTTCATTATATATATATATATATATATATATATATATATATATATATATATATATATATATATGTATATATATATATATATATATAATTTTCATGAATAAGGCATGAATTAGTTGTATGCCTCGGAGTAATATATATAACCATTCACTCTAGAACTAGAACCATTTTTTTTTTTTTTTGGCAGGATAATGCTTTTCCATAACGAAACACACAAAGAAAATGGATCCCGGGTCATGATATTGAGTTAGCAGCAATGGACGCTGCAGGAAATGGAATAAATACAGGAAGTCGAGTTCTATTGTATTTCATTTTATGATGCATGAGAAATAGCCATCAGCCAAAGTTGAAAAGTCTGTATTGACAAAGAAAATATTTGTTATTATTGTTTTTTTTTCTTCTTCTGTTTTTCTAGTATTGACTCTCTGACTCCAAGATGAGTTGATAGACTTTGACTCTTGCGCAATAGATCATTGACTTCTTATATACAAATAATATTTATTACTTCGTTCACGTGACCTGTGATGTCAATTTCTATTGGTGCGTAAGCATTTTAATAATATTCAACTCTTCTTTATCGGATTGAAACCTGCCTGAAATGGTAACCGAGCAAGAATATCAATATCTTAATTCTCAAAACTGTTTTGAGATGAGATGACATGTCCCTTGTGTGAAAAACTAGCTAGGACACCCGGCGCTGCCAATGAATCAGCCCTTATCGTCGCTGGTGTATAACGTCATACACACGTTGTTACCCAGGTTTTGTCGCACTACTTGCTCCTATTCTTGGCTTATTGATTGATAACCACGCGAACGTTAGTTTAGGTTTAAAAAAGTTTATTTAAAAAGTTTATTTAAAATTGGGAAAAATATAACTATTTGACTTAGTACGAGTGCTTTATGCTAAGTAGGTGTTTGAATATGGTTACATTTGCATTCATTAAGGTCTTTTCACCTGATCACAACAAAGGTCCACACAAAATTTTAGCCAGATTGATTAAAAAAATTCAATTTTCGTTAGAAGTCTGAAGGCAACAAACATACTTAATCTCTAAAATTCTATATATTCGTATCTACTGAAAACATGCCATTTATCCATCTGCTTATACTTAATTATACTTACAGAATACGTCATAACTTTTATATTTTCCAGTTATACATGTACTGAATTGTACTCCAAATCAAATGTTACTTGTATCTATATTGAGCATCTTATCTTTCTGTCATCCTAAATACTCAGAGTTTGGGCACCAAATTTTAATTCCTAATATCAAGTTACTCATACTTTAACATGTTATCCTATTCGTAAACTTACATAAAACTTTATCTAAACCATACATTAACTCCTCTCTCTCTCTCTTTCTCTATCTCTCTTAAATCAATCCTGTTGCAAATCTAGTTGCTTCCACTGCATGAATTCTTACCTATCCCCTCTTCCATTAACAATGAAAGCATAGCAATGTCCTTTTTAATCACTTCGAGGAGTGTCACTTTTCAGTAGATATATAACCTACTGAATAACCAATTAACATTAACTACCCATGCGGGGGTTGCAGAAGTACCTGATTTAGGACCCAGATGTGGGGCAAACCCTCTCAGTGCTGATGGATCCGTAGATCTTCCCAAGTCATCCGTCTAGAAGGAAAACTCTGACGCTAAATCTAGGGGAGGAAGGCCTCTTCAGTTACGGAGACAACTTTCCTACAGCTGGTGACTCGAACAAATTACCGTTGGCAAACCTAAACTGCTTAAGGAGGAGATAGGCTTTGTCTATCACTCGGCTTTCATACTTCTTCTTTGCCTATTAGCCAGGTGTAGAGGTGCTATCACAGGGACTAGATAGAATCACCCAGTGGTCGACCTTGTTTCCTGACTAGGGCAATGAACGCTGTTTTCCCCATTCCCGCCACATCCCATCCACCTAAACTGGACATTATGTGGGTGCTTCAGTACCATATATGCTGGTACAGTTAGATTGGGCTCACTTTTGTCTAATGGGTTGAGAATACCGGATTGACAGTTCCTGGCTGCTGTTTCCGACTGATAGTACAGGAGCCCTAACTCATTGGTAGCACTTCAATGTCCACCACAGTAACTGGCTTGGATTCTCTACTTACATAGACGTAGCTGGTAGCACAACATATAGCTTCTCTATATCTCATTCCCTATCACAGACGGTTACATTTGATGGTGGACTTGTGTAGCATGTCTGATATTCTGCACAACCATTTGTCCAGCACCCCTCACTCACCCTAACTAACACTTTTGAATTAAATAAAATGAAATGACAGTTCAAGCAAAAATTATGTTTAACCCAGGACCAAACTCCAAGAAAACCAACCTGCCTCCTCCCTTGAGGCTTGCATTTACGAATATCTGTGGGCTTAAAACTAACTTAGATGATGTTGAATCATTTCTCATTTTCTAGTATTAATCTACACTCCTCCATTCCCTATAACCACCTTAACATGCCTGGTTATCTCCCACTCTGCTGTAAGGACAGACAGACATATGCATGGACTTGGAGTCTATATTCGTAATACCTTCCCCCTGACTAGAGAAACAAAACTAGAATCAAACGACCAGGCCTTCATGTGCTTCAGACGAAATATGTAACATAATATTAGCTACTTTCTCTAACGCTCTCCCTCAACCCAGGACCTTACCCTAATAAACAAAGTTTCTGACAGCATAGATATAGCACTCTCCCTTGATACTAGCACACAAGTACATGTATTTGGTCACTTCAATGTCCACCACAGTAACTGGCTTGGATTCTCTACTTACACAGACATAGCTGGTAGGACAACACATCGCTTCTCTATATCTATCAAAGACGGTTACATTTCTGACACGTTTCCCAGACCAGCAAGATCAACATGCCTCACTTCTAGATCTGACCACAGTTCTTGATGATTGTACAATGAATGCCCACAGCCCACTCGGGAATGCTGATTATGCTGTAATAATGGTAGAAATCGCCCTAAATTCTCGACCCAAAACTGAAGACTCACTGCTCAAAACAACGAGGGATTACAAAAAGGCTGACTGGGAAGCCATCAGGGAACTCATCAGAAATGCCCCAGGGGTAAAAATCTTTTCCCTTGCAGCTGAAGAGTGCGCAGATGAGACCACTGAATGGTTCAAAACTGCAATTGAAGCACATGTTCCCACATGGACATTCTATAGCAAGCTCCACTCTTCCCAATGGTTTACTTTTACTTGTGCAGCTGCCATTGCTCAAAGGCAGCATGCATACTGCAGATTCAACCAACATAAGTAAGTCCAGTTCAAACAGACAGAAGTATATAGAAGCTAGAAGTAATTGTAAGAGAGAAATAGCAACAGCTAAGACAATGCACTGAAACCACCCAAAAACGCATCGAAGCACAGAAATTAGGAACCTGTAATTTTTGGAAAATCTACAACAGTGTAGTAAATAATGGGCAGTCAACGATTCCCCCACTATTAAACAATAATGAGGTTGCTTGCACGGCAACCGAGAAGGCTAACCTGCTTACCAGTCGGTTTGCCTCAAATTTCACATTGAACCTGGCACACCACTCCCTCCCTGACTTTCCTTTGCGAACAGACGCCACACTAGATGATTTGAAAATCACCCCCTCTCAGGTACATGGTATCCTAAAAAATCTAGACACCTCAAAAGCATGTAGACCCGATCTCATCCCGGCTGTGATATTAAAAAAATGCTCCACTGAGGTTGCTCCAGTTCTCTCCAAACTTTAGATCAAATGCCTTAATGAATCTTGCTTTCCTGACTGCTGGAAAATCGCTTCTGTGGTACCAGTTTTCGAGAATTCTGGCGAAAGAACTGACCCATTAAATTATCGCCCCATTAGCCTTCTCACATTTTTCGCCAAAATATTTGAGTCCTTAATTAATCAAGCTCTAGTCCATCACCTTACAGCTGCTAAACTCCTGACTGACCAACAATATGGATTTAGGCAAGCCTGTTCCACAGCAGATATCCTAGCTGTAATCTCTGAACGTATATACTGTTTACTGGACAAAACAGGGGAGGGTAGAGCGGTAGCTCTCAATATATCTAAGGTTTTGACAGGGTATGGCACGATATTCTTCTGAGGAAAATTAGATCATATGATATCACTGGAAGAATAAATAATGTAATTAAATTCTTCTTAAGTAAGAGAAAAATCCAAGTTGTCCTTGACGGTCATACATCTAAACAATATGATATAAATGCGGGAGTACCTCAGGGGTTTATCTTTGGACCTTTATTATTCCTGATATTCATAAATGACCTCCCTGATAAAATTATTTACTGATGACGATACCACTCTCTATAACAGGCACGAGGGGAAAACAAATGAACACATATCTAAGGAAATGGTAGAAACACTAGAGGACGACCTCCAATCTGTAGTGGAATGGGGACAAAAATGGATGGTCCCATTCAATGCTGCCAAGACTAAGCTTGTTTCCTTCAATAATTACAAAAAACCTTCTCTACCACTAATAGCAATGGCCAAGAACATATTACCGAAAAGTACGTCCTTTAAACTCCTAGGCCTAACGTTTACAGGGGACATAAACTGAGATAGATACATTGAGAGCATTGCCAAGGCTGCTGCAAAGAAGATGGCCTTTCTCTACCGTGCCAGAAAACTACTTACGCCTCAAAGTATCCTCCCACCATTCACCCATGTATGGAGTACTGTTGTCACATTTGGGCTGGTGCATCTGCTATTTGTCCCTCACTCCTGGACAGGGTTCAAAAGAGAGTCGCCAACCTGATAGGTCCTGAACTGTCATCTAGGCTTCAGCCTGTATCCCATCAACGAAATGTTGCATTCCTCTGCCTGTTCTACAAGTACTTTAATGGTGAATACTCTGACGAACTACAAGCACTTGTACACCCTCGACATGAATACCCCTGACAAACCCGACAAACAGCTAAATCCCACCCCTTCACAGTAGAGATCCCTAGGTGTAAGAAAGCCTTCCTTCTACTCCAATAGTTTCTTTACCCAGAACTGCTAGACATTGGAACTCCCTTCCGGGAGTCTGCTTTCCCAACTGTACTGGCATGCAGAAGTTCAAGTGTAATGTGAACAGGCATTTTGCTACTCATCTCCCTTCATAATACCCTTGCAACTTATGTTCCCGATAGTAGCACCCTACTTCAAAGTGGCACTGTGACTTGTTTGGGATGAAAATTGAATAAAAAAAAAATTAATTATCAATTCAATTGAACTTTCAATTCAATTATATTCACATTAATTTTCAATTCAATTCAATTTTCAATTCAGTTTCATTCAACTTTTAATTCAATTTAATTTTATCTAATTTTCAATTCAATTCAATTAAACTTTCAATTTAATTAAATTGAATTTGCAATTCAATTTAATTCAATTTTCAATTCAATTTAATTTCATTTTCAATTCAATTCAACTTTTAATTCAACCTACATTTTCAATCTAATTGAATTCAATTAAATTTAAATTAATTCAATTTTCAATTCAATTCAAGTCAACTTTTTATTTAATTCAAGTTTCTTTTCAATTCAGCTTTCTATTCCATTAAATCTAAATTTTAATCCATTCAATTCAACTTTTAATTCAATTCAATCCACTTTTCAATTCAATTCAGTTTATTTGGCAAAAATAAAACAATTCTGTTTTAATGCTATTTAGGAAAATGATGATAAAAATTTACAGAGACACATTAGTCCAGCATTATTAGTGAGTTTATTACTTTACTTGGAAATCTATTTCAAGAACGAGGGATTCTGATTGAGATTGGTGCTAGCCAACCACACTGAAAAGCTGTAATATAGCGAGACAGACTGTCTGTGGATGATTATATATATATATATATATATATATATATATATATATATATATATATATATATATATATACAGGGTGTCCCAATGAAATATATACACTCTTTAAATGACCATACAACCAACATTTATAGAAACCAGCTAATTATCAAAAGTGTTCAAATTATAGGTCATTGTGGTCAATGAACTGCTGACAGCGCTCACTGATTGGGTCGAAAACGTTCCTAATCAGTTCAATTGGTATGTTGACACATATTCTCTCAATGGTTGCTTTCAACTCATTCATTGTAGCTCGTTTTGTGGTCTGAACCTTGTGTTTAGCACCCCCCTCCTCCAAAAAAGAGAAAATTCCAGGAAGGGGGGGGGTGTAGTCCGGTGAGTGTGGATAATACTCGATATTTCCTCTTCGTCCTAACAATCTGTTTCGCAGCTGACTATCAAGATATGCTCATACGTCATGATGATAGTGGAGAAGTGCTCCATTCTGATGGAAGTGCCATTCTTTATTTCTAAACATCTGTTGGGAACGCAGCATAGCGTATTCATGTAGCAAGTTGAGTTAATTTAAAGAGTGTATACATTTTATTGGGACACCCTGTATATAGTGATAATATGTAGGAATAAATAATGATATATAATAATGAGTATTAAGCTTGTACATCTAGAAACAAAAAAGGTTTTAAGTTCAAAATTCATACTAGAATTGTCCACAAGGACCCATATTGTACTGGATAATGTACTTAGTTATGTAGTTGTAAAGTTACACTCTTCTGGAGGTTTAAGGTTTAAACCTCAGTACGGGCGACACTCAAAATACAATTGCCAATCATTTAGGACTTTTACCAATCATAAGTAACAGAATGAGACCATGCTACCCTCTATGAATGCAATAATGGGTTCTGTTCGAATTTTAGTGCAGATTCCCGAGTTCGATAGATAAATTCACAAGCTTGACAAGATTTACCTGAAGAAGGTCGGCGATTACATTGACCGAAAACATTTTGAAAAAACAAACAAAACAAAAACATAACAATCACGTTAAGAACAGTTGTCCGAAGAATAAAAAAAAAAAAAAATACGGACAAATATTCGATTTCCCACCAGAACAAACGTTTCTTTCATAAAAAAATCCAATGAGTTTTAATCAATCATTTAATTTGTGACAGTATTTTAATCTTCTAATACAAAAACAAACACTTTCCTAAATTAAAAAGGCCTTTCTCAAATCTTTATTGTAAACATGAATTCTGTTATTAATTGTATTTTGTCCGAAGATTCGTTGCTAAATCTTTTCATTTTTTAATTTTAACAAGAATTCCGTTATTCTAGTATTGAAATTAAAGTTTTCCTTTTAACTGCCGAATACTGTTAAATGTTCATGTAAAAAAAAGAGGGGTTTCTTCTTCAGCTTGCAACGCTCTCGGCACATACAAAAATAAAACGACAATCCTTTTTCTCTTCCAGTTTCGACGTTCGTAGAAAATCCATCTTTCTTTCTTTCCACTGACACACAAATTAACAGTACGTTCGAACGACCTCAAGTGAATAATTTTCCCAGCTTTTATATCCTATCTAAAAAAAAAAAAAAAAAAAGGAAGAGACAGGGGGAAAAAATAGCTTCTCCCATCATGCCCTGCCTTTCCAAGATGCCCTCCGCGTATATAAATGAGCTAGCCATCCTTTCCTTCTTCTTTCCCAAAGAGTGATGCAGATACGGCCGGTACGTTTTTTTTTTTTCTTTCTAAACATATACCCCACACGCTCCCCTGATCTTCGAGATCAATAAGACACTTAATAATCCTTCATCCAAGCAGGCCTCCTCCTCTCACGTTGAGGCCTCTGGGGGACAACTTCTTGGTGGTTGACGTTTTCAGGTTCACTACAGACATTCTCGCCCGGTTGTAAAGAACCACAATGTGCGGCTAAGTCAAATTGGGGTGCATCGTTAGTTTCTTGGCGGATCTCGACTTCCTCCTCTTCACTGCCATCAGTGCGCACCGGCAGGGTTACACGACGCAGGTCTAGGATATGCTGGGGAACGACATTCACCATCACATTGTTCTTCGACTGAATTCCTGTTACGACCCCCCTCCCCCAGCGAGTGGTACATTTTGCATTGGGGGGCTTCACCCACACCTCCTCACCCACTTTAATGGTAGCTTCTTCGCCCTCAATTCCTACCGTTTTGTTGCACAGATGCTGCCACTTATATGCGAAGAATGCTCTATGAGGCACATGTGTCTCATCTTGTCTGGTTTTCGGTGAGATGTTGTACCAAAACACCGCCTCCATGGGTGAAATGTTGCTTTTTTCCAAAGCAGCCTTGATGGTGCGATGGTTCCTCTCCACTATCCCATTGCCACTCAGCCGATACGCTGCCCTAAAAAATTGCCTTACTTCCTACTTATCACACACCTCTTTAAAGGCTTCAGATCGGAAAGCGGGGCCATTGTCCATTAACAGTTCCTCACCCGACCCTCTCTCCAAAAAATATTTCTTCGATGACCCCTCTGATCGCCCATGCAGCTTCTGCCCTGATCTCTCTTCATATGGCAACCCTGGTCCACAGTCGACCATCGACAGATACAGCTTATGGCGATAATGGGTCACATCAATAGCCAATCACTTCCAGTCCTCCGCAATGTGGAACTCCTGCTTCGTGTCTGGATGGTCCGGGGTCTATCGATTGGCACTCCTGACAGTGCTCCACTACCTTCCTGACCTCCTTCTCGGTGGTTTCCGGGTAAACCTCTCTTGCTAGGAATAACGTCCGTTCTCGACCAAAGTGGTGCATTTCATGTAACTTTTTAACTTCCTCCCCTGCACAGCATACTGAGGAAACCTCTTTTCTCTCTTGCAGCCAGGCCTTCTTTACCTGTGTCATTGAATCCGCCTTGTTGTTTTCTGATGGGACCAGCACTACAAATACCTTTAACTGGAATTCCGCTATCAAATCTGCAAATGCTCCAAGCCTGTGCTTGATCAGCATTTCTGCAGCACCTCTGGTCCTAACTCTCTTATCGCCAATCACTGCTGACCTGATCCATGAAACTAGTGTTGCCGAATCAGATTTGAGTTCAATCGTTTTCAATCCCTACTTCAGGGCCAGATTGATTCCTTTCATAGCGGCCTCCAGTTCGGCTACATTGATATGGGAATAGTCGTTTTTCTTCATTAACCACGCCGCATCTTCCACAGTAACGCCTCCCATCTCTAATACGACGCCCAATGCCAGACTGCTTGCATCGCACCAAATCACCCCAGCGTCTCCGCCGCTGACGTACCATTCCCACTTTTCTGGGTCTTCTTTCGTCACTCTCGCAATGATTTCTTGTAGCATGTTTGTGACCTCCTTCATCACACGGCCCTCCCAGCCATCAGTGCCTGTTTGTCGTTTAATAAAGCTGCACGCTATCCTGAGCCAGCCGGTGATTGGACAGTGTCCCACCAGTCTCCCGCAGACCGAGAAGAGTTCTTGTTTTGTCAGGTCGGTTCCGATTTCGGGTATTGCATTCTCTCGTCTAAAGACAAGACTTCCTTTGCCAACTCGGCATAGTTTCAACCCCAACGCCGCTCCTCCATCCAGGGACTCCACCGGTTTTGCAGTCAACCCATACCTCGCAACATGGCCTCTCACTTTCTCCACTGTCACCTCTGCTTCCTCCACGAGAATGTCGTCAATGTACGAACTAGTGGCCTTGTCCACTGTACAGTCTTTACTCAGCACCGTCTTCAGCACAGCAGTCATAATTTTGGGGGCTGAGCTCAGCCCAAAGCCTAACCTCGTCAGGCAATACATCTTTCCCTTGTACCGGACCAATTGATGTAGCCAGAGTTTTTCATCTACATGGATCTGGAGATAAGCCGACTTCAGTTCGACAATCTTAGTGGCCCGCTACATCCTCCTCCGTTTCCTCATAACCTCTTCGCATATGTCAATCCCCTTTCCAGTGTGGCAGGCTACGTATCTGTTTAATTCTCTGAAATCCAGTACCGGTCTAACTTTGTTCTTTGTGGGTTGAACAACCGCCAGTAATGATAGCACTCCTTTTTCTTCCCCTGTCCACGGTTTCAGAATTCCCTCCTCTATCCACCTCTTCACTTCTTCCTCAAATCCTTTTCTTATTTCTCCTCGCAGTGTTTTCTCATAGCAGTTTACTTTGTTTCGTAGTTCCGAAGACCTGGAGATCCATTTCCATTCCACCGTCTACCTCTCACCATCGAACCTCGCCAGGAAATCCTCGTCCTCGATGCAGCAAGCCTCTGTTTTTTGCCTTCTGATATTTCCATCACCTTCCACTCCTGCCATTCCTACTGCGCCGAGGCGTCCGAAAGTTACTTGGCCCTCTCTCAATGTAGCGCCCCCCCAGTTAGTTGATCGCACTTACACCTAAAACCACATCAGCATCACCAACCAGACGATCCAACACCAGGGCTCGTAATCCAATAGACACACCTTGCACCAGTACTTCCACTGTTGTCTCTCCTAGGCATTTCACCTCCCTGCCATCCACGGTCTTAATACTCCTGGCTCCGCTCCATGATTTAGCGACATTCTTTGTTATCAATGTCGTGGTGCAATGTGAGTCAACAAGGGCCATGGCTCTCTTCCCATTGACTACTACTGGTAACTGAGGCAACGTTTCATTGTGCACCATTTCCACATAGAAGGGGGAACCACTGGCGCAATGGCTCCCCTTTACTCGTTTCCTTGGTCCCATGTAGCAACGCAATAGCGGCTAATGTGCCCCACTCGTCCACATCGGTAACAGGTGATCCCCGGTCTCGGCTTTTTGCAGTCCTTGAGCAGGTGAGGACCCTGGCACCGGAAGCACTTGATAGCAGGTCTCCCCTCCTGTCGCCTCACTGCCTGTCTCTCGTCATTCAAGTGGGGCCTCATGAACTTATTTCCACTCACAGCTGCAGCCACGATTGGGTCCTTGACATTCTTGACTAGGACTCTGGCGTGGACCAAGAAATCGTCCACTTCCATCGTATTGATCTCAGTGATTCTTTGCATGTTCGTGGATATTTCTTCTGGGAAGCCGTTCGCTAGGTATAGCTTTACTATCATCTCCAGGCTCCACGTAACCAGCCAATCCTTCCAGTCTCCTGATCTCTGCAGCAAAGACGTCAACAGACTCGCCAGTCTATCTCAAACTTGCAAGCTTGCCGAGTGCTTCAAATGGACTCTCAGCGAAAGCCAATTTCAGTCTTTGCTCCACTGAGGCAAGGTCTCCCTTATCTTCATCGCGCATCTGCTGGTAAATAGTAAGGCTTCCCCCTCTAAGTAGAGCTGCAGCAGGGTGACCACGTCTTCGATTTTTTGCAACCTTGCCACCATCTTTAATTTTTCCAGCCATTTAATTAGGTCACCCTCCCCAGTGAAGGGTCTCAACATCTGAGTTGAGAGTCTCCAGTCAGCCATGTTAACCTGTTTGATACGCTGAAATAGCTTCTAGTATTGCAATTAAAGTTTTCCTTTTAACTGCCGAATACTGTTAAATGTTCATGTAAAAAAAAGTAAAATGAACATATTTCTGGTGGACATAGTTGAAGACAGTATCACGTGACACAAGCGACCAATGAGAAAACGTAGTAGATTGTCTTTTTAACGCTTTTCCAAAAACCAAAATATCAGCAGTAGCAATCTTGTTTTTGAGCCGGTCCAAAAAGTCTTTAAACGCATCAAACATTCTTTCTTCCCTCCTTTTTTCTTCTCTTCTCGCTCCGACGTGATACGAGAACGTGCCTCTCGTTTTCCTCTCATCGTTGCTTTCAAATCTGTTGAAACCATAATTACATACACCGTGTGGGCATCCAAAAATTACACTTATGCACACACGCACCCATTCCATACATTTTCTATAAGAATTAATAACAACGGATTATTTTCCTCATGGGACTTTTGAATAAGGCGAACTTTGCCAGTTAAAACACAAACCTTGAAATAAGGACATTATTTTCACAAAAGACTTTCACCTTCTAACCTTATTAATTCAACGAAGGACTTTCATCTAACATTCTAATCATAATGATTTTTCAAGAACTCTTACCGATCGGACCATTGCTTGTTCATCTTATTTTTATTGAAAAATAAATATGATGCATGTTAAACGAGAATGAGATGTCATTTTGTTTTATTCCTTTTTTTATTATTATTTTGTTTGGAGCAGAGAAATTTAATTTCACTTAAACTTCTTTTTCCCTACACATTTAACTGAAGCCGACGCTTTGTTATTGCTTTTATTATTCTACTACTTTTATCATTTTACTACTCTACGACTGTTAGGCAACGTCCCTCCATATATATTGTAATATATAAGCAAATACAGGAAACAAAGGATAGAACAAAGGCGATATGGATTGAAACAGAAAATTTTTGCTCCCAGTTAGATTATGTGCGTCAAAATGCATACACACTAGTGTTGGGACAATTAATCGGAATTGAGATTACGAAAATCGGAACTTTTTAGGGTGTCGGAATCGGAATAATTTTTGCCTATTTTCCGATACTCGTTGTACAATAAAATAAATATTTATTGATTTAAACTTTTAGTAAAGCTAAAATCTATAGATCACCTCTACAAGTGTGTATGTTTTTTTTTACGTTTTTTTTTTTACGTTTGAGAAAATATATGAACATTTCACATGTGCTTTTTTCGCTAATCGGAAATAATTTTTTAGTTAAATATTTAGATTTTATAAAGAATCGGAATCGGGAATGTAGTACAAAATCGGGTATTTAGTATGGAATCAGTAATCGTATTGGAATCCAGAAAAATATTGGAATCGTCCTATCACTAATACATAATTCAAGAAAGTTCAAAACGAGTGTGTGGGGGTGTATATGAATAAAGTAGAACGAATCTATCTTATTTACCTTGGATTTTTATACGTGCATTATGCGTTATGCCACTGCTACCGAGAGAGTAGGCCGGTGAACATGACAGCGTGACGTTATTACGAGATCAACATGTAGATAAAGGTGCCTGAAGTTTCCGGTGTTCAACCACGTGGCCATAAAAATATTTTTCGTTGCTTTAAATTGTGGCTGTGGTAATTTTATGAACGTAGTCCAAACGTGCATGTTTTTATTCTCCTACAGAGAAAAAAAACAATTTTCAATTTGGATAATTATTATAATTGAACATTGGGATAATTTAAAACTAACAAAATATAACAGTAAATGAATTGTTTTTGAACTTTTATATCCATCGAAAGATATCGAATATTTCATTTTATTTATTTTTTTAACTGCAAAACAAACAATTTTTATATGAGAATATTTTTCAGTCCGTTCTTTTAATAATAAATAAAACTTTTCATTGAGTATTTCCAAATATTTTAAAGTTAGAAGCAATTTTTCATGACAGTTTTTTTTTATTTTCTTTTTTAATTAAAACAATCGATAAATTCAATATTTTAGCACCGGGCATAATTTATTTCCTTGAAATATATTTAAAACTAAAAGGTTTTTGTTTGTTTGCTTTATAACATTTTATCTGTAAATAATTTACATGACTGAAATGGGAAATGAAATAGGAAATTCTCTATTCTCTCCCAAAACACACAAACACAAATTCATCTTAAAAATTCATTAATTGATCAGTTTTGATTAAAGTTTTGATATGAACTAAAAATAAAGAGTACATTAAATTTTAGTTAACATATTTTTTTGTGTTCATCTTAGGAATAAATATTGTATTGCATTTGTGTGTGTACTTACCGTGCTGAAATAATAATGTTATTTAGAAAGCCATTCTTAATAGGGGGCTTTCTAACTATTCTGCACTTTCACCTAACAATTTAATGAAAAAAAAAAGTACCATAAAATTGAACTTGAAAATATTATCTAAAATATAGCACAGTGTGTACACTGCACAAAGACCATTATTATTATTATTATTATTATTATTATTATTATTATTATTATTACAACAATAATAAAAAAAGGTACTTCACGGGGAACGTGGACCCTGCGTAAACGGGGTTTTAATTTAATTGTTGTCCCCTAAAAAGCGCATATGCAAAAGGTTTTCATTGGTTTAGTTAATCATTAAGACGTTTTTGAAGGTACTATTTGAGGCAAAAAAGATCAAAAGCATTATTTGAATATGTATGAAAAAATAAATACAACAAAAAATAAAAATATTAGTGTGGAAAATATAATATAATGATAAAAATAAATGAAAATAAAATAAAAACAAGCATGAAATAAAAGTATGAATCAAATTTAATTAAAGAAATTAAAAAATTAAACAAATTAAAATACACGCTTGATTACAAAAAACGTGTATGAGATATATGCGAAGAAAGTGAAAGAAAACCTTAGGGAGCAGCCATTAAATTAAAACTCATTTACGGAGGGTCCACGTTCCCCGTGAAGTGGCAAAAAAAAAGGTGTAGATGATATCGACTGGCGCCACACCAACTAGTTGTGAAGGGTCAGGGAGGATGGAAAGTGCGAGGTGGAAGAGTATTAACCAGATCTCCACTGGAAGTGTGCAGTTCAAATCTGGTACCTTGGGGAGGCATTTTGTCGCCCAAACCCCAGGAAACACCAATGGCCAATGCCAATGAGAAATCAATGGCAAACGGCTGTTGCCATAACATGCAATCACCTGCACGAGTGGTCAAGAGGTGGAGAACATTGGAAATCTGGGGAGATTTGTTGTCACGCGGTCTCCAGCGAATACCACAGGTTACTGCCAGAGTGATGGCCTGTGAGACAACTCCTAGTGAGTGAAATAATAATAATAATAATGTCCCTTCTCAAATTCACCACCACCATTATTGAATATCGTAGATGTTTACTATATTTTCTTAGTTTTTAACCAATGTTCACATTATAGTATGATTGTCTTTTAGTAGTTATGTAAACTTCATTTTCGTATTCATGTATTCTGCACTGATATGAAAATGAAGACTATAGTGGAGTATAGGATTCCTAACGATGTAACTGATGAAAATACGTTACACACTTTGATGAAAAACATGGAAAAAAAATGAACATAGAAGAACAGAAAACCAAAACTTTAAATGTAATTTCTGTATTAAAAATAATAGTTATTTAAATATTTCAACATATAATCTTGTGGGAAAAATCCAGCTCCCCAATAAGGGAAACTCTGGATAGGAACAAAAATAAAAATTGTCTCAATCATGAAAGATTTCTCCCCCACCGGCCAAGGACAGAAAAGGTGAATTGTAGCATCAGAACAGATGGTATTTATTTGCTCCCCCACTGAGCAAATTAGGCACAAGGCCGTTTTTAATGTGAGGTAAAAACCAGCTCCCCTAAAAGGGGTCACTCTGGTTACCAAAAATAATAATTGTCCCAGTATAGAGGGTTTCCCCTCCATTTACTGGTACAAATTATCTTAAGTGCAGTATCTGCCGGAACAGATGCTACACTTTGATCTTGTCTCGAAAGCCAAGAATTATGTTTTATATTCCTTTAATTGTTTGTTCCCTAAATTCATAATTCAGTTTTATCAGTATTAAATTGTATATTTCTTTAAAATTACGTAATTTTACATAGATAATATTTATATTTTGTATTGAATAAAGTTCAGTTTCGTTATTAATCGAATTAGATTCGTTTCTTTTCTTTTTTAACATGTTTTAATGCTCTTTTTAAAAATGCTGTCATATAGTATCGACAGTTACAGTTCGACAAATCTTACCTACATTGCCTGCAGGCATTTTTCAATTAACAGGCCTTCTATATCTCGGTGGCCATAGTTATGCGCGTGAGTTTTGGCTGAAGGGAGGAAGAGAAAAGTGAGATTATCTTTGTGTGTTTCAGCTTTTATTGTCACGGCATCAGCGTTCCCTAGCGTGGCGCAAAGAATGGTGATTCACCGTGAGCGCCTTCTGGTGTATATATGTGTAAACTAGCTGTACATACTCGATGTTGCCAGGTGAGGAAAAAAAAAACACATATTGCCGGGAGGAAGGTTTAGGCACATATGATTTAAGATACACCAAATATTCTAAGTTGCTACGATTTTCCTGAAAGTTGACCATATTTAATATGGCAGGTGCTCGACTGAGCTCCAATCTATGGTTCCCCCTCGCTAAACTTTCACAAGAAACACCCGTCTAGCAGAAAACACTATCAATAATTACCCTCACTCTTTATCTGTGCCTAAACCTAAACGTAGATTCCATGAAAAAAGCTTCTTTCTTAGAACTGCACCCTTATGGAATTGTCTTCCGTTTTCCTGCTTTCCAGCTCTACAATATGGTTGTCTTCAAGTCTACTGTAAACAAGTTTTTGATGAGCCGTTCCATATAAGTTAACAAATTTACCGAATTTCCATTACTAACGATTACTATATTGTCCAATTTCTACTGTACACCCTTTAACCCTTATCCTCGAATGGCGTCTTGGCCTTGATAAGTGGTGATGCCTATATAAAAAAAAAATTTTTTTTTTACTTTTGGAAACATGAAACAGATATCTTCATCTATAAAATTCAAAGAGGGAAATAAAACTTACTTTCGTTTTTAAATGCAGCTAATGTTATTTATATTAATAATAAAAATAAATTAAACTAAATGTAAATTAAATTAAATATAAATTAGATAAATCAAGTTTATCTAATACTAGCATTTCAACCTGGCATTGCTCGAGTGTTTGGAGGTGTATGTTGAGCAAAAAAAAAAAAAAGTGGTAGTATGAAAGCAGGCTCGAACCCGTTCTGCGAAGGAGGAAAAGAATGGGGGGAAAAACGTGACTTCTTTGCTGTTACGCCCACTGCCAAACTGGAATGATGTAGGTTTAAATTAAAGCTAGACAATCAAAAAGAGACGATGACTTTCGAAAATATCGGCGAAAAAACCGACCCCTCTCTGTAGAAAAGTGCCCAGTTGAAGGTGAAGAGATTAATGTTTTTAGCCAATTTTTCGGCATTTGTTGTCTGAAGGGTCGAGCTTCCAAACAATAATGATCTTGTGAAAATCAGTCGCCTCTGTCGAAAGTTTTAGGCAGACATGCAAACATACATACATACATTTATATATTGATAGCTCAAACTTTCGACCCAAACTAATTAAAAGCTTGTCCTATCTCTGAATACCCTTTATGTAAAATTTCAAATGTTTAGACCAGAAATTATCTGAGTAATGGTGGAGACCACAGAGGTCTAATTTTTTTAACTTTGTCCCCTATTATGACCCCTTAACATTTATTGTTTTGGGCTTAAATCAAGTTATTAAGTTAGATCCATCTCCAAGGAATCTATATCTAAAATGTCAAGTATGTAGACCCAAAATTGTCGGAGGAGTTTGGTAGAGTTCTCAAAGGTCAAATCGTGAACTTTGACCCCTTAACAGCCAAATTTCTGGCCGAAAACCGATCACATCGATTTTCCCAAATCTCAGTACCCTGTATATCAAATTTCGAGTCTGTAGACTGAAAATTGACAGAGTTATTGCATAGGGAAATGTACACAGACACACACACACAGACAGACAAAGACACTTTCACTTTTATAGATATAATAGATACATAGATAGATTTCTAAATAGAATACTTAAGACAATTCTATCACTAAATTGCATTAAAAAATTAGAGCTAATTATTAAAACAGGTTTTCTTTGATATAATATGCAAATGAGATAACCTCTTGAATGTTGATTCTTTTTAAATAAATAGTATATATAGAAATCATGTAGAAATGAAAATTATATAAGCATTCGTTTTCCGTATTAAAATCTATTTGTGATATAGCGTACTTTTTGTATTTACTTGTAACATAACCCAGCACGTTGTAGTCTCACTCGCAAAGTAGACAAAAAATAGGAAAGAGTTTCAACTCGCTTTTTTCCCGTTGGAACAATTACATTTATTTCCTCATTATCCCGCAATGTGTGACTTCTAGTTACGGTTGTGACGTCACCCATATCTCTAATGTGCTCTCGACCGTCATCCACATCTCTAACGTAATTATGCTGTCTAAAGTGCTTTCTCCTTTTCATGGTCTTTTTCTATACCGATGACTAGAACAGTGATGAGTAAACTTTTTTGAGGCGTGAGGAGCAAAAAGCTATGCTGATGGTAGGAGGTAGGCCCAACAGGTTTGGCTACATTGTCAAGGACAACAACGATGTTATTTAATATGGAAATAAATTTTCTGTGTGTTTGAAGAAAACATGTATTAAATATAATCTCTATCTGTCCACTATTACATAAGAGGAACTTTGTCTGTGTAGCTGTGAGTTCGTTCTCTATGGAATTGAAACGAACCAAACCACAATGACAGTTGAAAGACTTGTGAAAATAACGCTAGTCTGAATAATACGAATTAAAATCTTTTCTTTTTATTATTTAACTGTCATTGTGGTTTATATCATCATTTTAGTAAGGTGGCGAGCCAAACAAAATTTATTCGAGGGCTAGATTTGGCCAGTGGGCCGTACGTTTCCGACCCCTTGTCTACAACAATGAGAACTGCTATAAAGCAGTAAACGTTGGTTTACCGTAAAAAAATGAAAAATAAAAATAAAAAAAAGATGAGTCAGATTTATACATTAGTATATTCAGAAAAAAAAATCTCTATATAAATTCAAAATGGTTTTTATGCTATTTTTGTTAAATATTAACAAATAAGGAATCATTTCGATTTAAAATCTATTTAGTATCATGCATGTAAACTTAAAAAAAACATGCTTGAAATGTGTCAACATAATCTTAATAAGTTAAAGCAAAGGAGGATGGCGACCGAATTTGACCTGTTTTGTGATTTCGCTTAATCACATAATGTGCTTTGCTTTCCTCAAGTTTACATGCGTAATACTAAATGGATTTTAAATTGAAATAATTCATAATTTGATAATATATGAGAAGGATAGCAACATAAATCTCTTTATAATGCCTACACAAATTTTTTTTTTCGCATTGAGCTCTAGCCGCGACTTTTAATATTTACCGGCCAAGTTAACATTTCGCATGATTATTAAAGCAAGGCCAATTCAACTAATATACTTTTAAGGCATTGTAGGATAAGTGTTCTACGAGCAATGAAACATCCAATATAATTCTGGTAATCAGTTGGACATTTGAAGTTCCTAAATCCTTGTGGATTATTCCCCGAGTAGAAGAAATGTCCTATTTCAAGATATCAGCCATAAACGTTGAAAGGAAATACGCTGTGAGAAAATCCCAAGTGACAAATCCGGAGTCGGATTTTCTTAGTCAGTTGTGTCATCATACACAGCTTCTATATTTAACTTCTCCTGTGACAGGTCTATTGGCATCTGGATGCGGAGGGAGATGGGATGTTGTTGTCGCGTATCCACGAAAAACAATCCGCACCGTGTGCATCATGTATGAACGAAAAATCCCGAACTCTTGTCTTGATGCCTCGGGATTGATTGTGAACAGAACCACTACTATATATATATATATATATATATATATATATATATATATATATATATATATATATATATATATATATATATATATATATATACTAGCAAAAGTACCCGTCGTTGACTGGGTTCAAAAACAAAACAGTGTACAGAAAATAGACTCTGATTTATGAAAGTATGATAGGTTATGAAAAGGAAGGGTTGCAAATTTGGGTTGAATTTGGGGGTATCAAAACCAAAGCAAAATATGATGAAAGTAAAAATAAAATAGATAAACCCCATAATTTATTATACCATACCTGTTCACACTGAAACACTTATCACAATATTCTGTGGATCTATATTAAAAAAACCTTCTTAAACTTTGTGACATATTTCCATTCTATGGAAGTCAGGTGCGAACGAACACCCCATAATTTTATTATACCATATTTCTTCAAGCTGAAACATAATTATCAAAGTATACTTACGCAGATAGATATGAAAAGCCTTTATTAAAGTTTGTGTCTATTTCCATTCTATGGAAGCCAGGTGTGAACGCAGACCCCACAATTTTATTATACCATCCATATTTAAGTTAAAACATACTTATCAAAGTATTCTTATGTACATCTACATCAAAAACAGTTGTAAACGTTTTTTTTTTAATTTTTAAATTTTTTTATTTCCATACTTTGTGGACCAGGCGCGAACGCAGACCCCACAATTTTAATGAACCACCGTGCTGCAAGATCAAACATACCCATTCCTGTGTCTCGATACATCTATCATTATATGTAATCAATTTTTTTAAAATAGTCAACCATATAGGAGACTATTCGTGACCAGACACACACACACACACAGCTTTATATATATATATATATATATATATATATATATATATATATATATATATATATATATATATATATATGAAATGAATAGCAATCGCAAACAGTTGACTCTTTCTGTATTATTAAAATTGTGCGACCAGTTTTTCGAGTGTCTGTGCATGTGTGCTTCTAGCTTCCGCGTTATTTAGAAACAATTTTTTTTATTTACTCACTAGGAGTTTTCAGACAGTACATCATCAAAGAATTCTCTTTGAGAACAACTTGTGGTGCTCGCTGAGTCTGAGCGACAGCGAGTCTCCCTAGATTTCACATACTCTTCACCTCTTTCAATATCATTTGCAAATTAATTTGCGTTATCACAACAACCGTTCATCATCATCATCATCATCATCATCATCATCATCATCATCATCAATACGATAGCGTGTTATTTTCTGTGTCACGCTTACATTCGGGTCATTTAATTGTTATGTACTTCCATTTCTTGTCAAAAATAATTTTACCAAGAATTCTTTATAAGTTTTGGTTTCGATTATAGCTGATGGCACTTAAGTTATTAGATTTTTTTATAAATAATTTTATCAAGAATTCTTTATAAGTTTTGGTTTCGGTTTCGATTATGGCTGAAGGAACTCAAGTTATATATATATATGTGTGTGTGTGTATGTATGTGTGTATATATATATATATATATATATATATATATATATATATATATATATATATTAAATCACAACTTTATAATATATAAAAATCGACAGAACATTAACTCTATAATAATATATACGAAATCTGCAAGAATTTAAATATCATATTTAAACGTACTTTACAACCGGGCTTTGCTGTGCGTTCATGCTAGCTTAGATAAATACTTTTGCAATTTTCACAAAAAAGCTACAATAAAATTAGAGCGTCTCCATTTATATCTACAGAATACCAACATCAATATATTACATATGAATGAGCCCCTGTGGAATTTCCACAGGTCCTGCTAGTTGTTGCTATTATTATTATTATTATTATTATTATTATTATTATTATTATTATTATTCAAAATAAAAAAATGCAATAGTTTAGTTATCATCTTTATATAAAAAAATTAGAAAGATAAAAATTTTAAAATCATATTAAAACTATAATTTAACTACAAAATTTTATCCACCAGAATGCATTTTTAATCTCTCATTAATAGTTAGCACAAAAGAATAAATTACTTCGTAGCCACCAGTTCCTATTTGGTTCAAAGCTGTGATAACAATTTTCATTCAGAATAATATGCATTAGTGCAGACGTGCTTATAATATATATGATGAGATGTGTATACCATAGTACCTTAAAAATATCAGCCTATGTCACTGTAACATATATTGGGTGGGTTTTTAACAGT
Organism: Euprymna scolopes; assembly: GCF_053919585.1. NCBI lineage: Eukaryota > Metazoa > Mollusca > Cephalopoda > Sepiida > Sepiolidae > Euprymna > Euprymna scolopes. Next base: position 107,399,405 of record NC_136491.1, read on the forward strand.
ATTTTGTATAATTTTTTAGTTTGAACTCATTTTCCCAAACTTAACGAAATTAACAGAGACCTCGCCGCCATTTGTCTTTTTCAAATATATCGATAAACACTGTATGATTTTCGAACCGAATAAACATTTTACATTAAATAAAAATACTAAAAACTTATCAAGTTAGGTAGAAAAGTAATTTATTTTGCCTTTGATAACATTTATTTGTTATATATTTGTTTTGTTTGTTTTTTTACAACTTTTTCGAATCTATGTGTATAGTAATACAAATCCGATTCCTCTTATAAATCTGAGAAAATATTAATTCGTGGATTTCTCACCAATAAATTTAAAGATGTCTGTAGACACGTGATCTTATTTTTATTTAATAGTATCAAAAAAGGACTATTGATCAACGCGAATCATATGTTTCTGAATTTATAAGATGAGGATTGATTATTGTCGGAATTGTCTTCCGACGAGCAAAGGGGGTGAGTGGAAAGAAAAGACGATTAAAGCTTGCAACAAATTGGCGTCGTTGCTTACAACAAATCTTTTCTTGTAACAGTAACAAACTGATAACGTAGACGAATTTAACTTGCATATCTACTGTCTGCAAACCCAAAGAAAACTACCCACTTCTCGTTCCGCGAGATTTTACGAGACTAGAAAGTGTCTAGATAACATATCGAATCTGGGCACCCGGTTTTGGGTAACAGAAAAATGGTCTAGCATCATCCATAGATAGGAGAGTTCTTTTACTTCCTCTCTGACCCACCCTCGGCATGTTCAACACTTCCAAGTTATCACAGTAAATGGGTGTAATCATGTCCAATAATATATTTCGAGGTAAGATCTCTTTATCAAATGGTGAGTGTTCTTAATCTAATTTTATTTCGTTTCTGATTTTTTTTTTAAATGAAGACCGATTCTTCGTATTATTTGCATTCTTCAGACTGCTGTTTTTATCTTGAGTATTATTTCCACAACGTTTCGGTCGATGTAACCTTCCTTAAGTGTATCTTGTTGAACTTTGGAAATCTTTCTGTCGAACTCGAGAATATGTACGGAATATCGAACAGAATTCTCTATTTAATCCATTGGGGTAGCATACTTTTGTCCCGTGACGCAGTGAATAATATACTTGGTAAAATTCAGTTGTAAACTTGTACTTTTCTGAAGGTTAAAGTTTCACTCCTTGGTGTGTGCCACACTCAAAATACAGTTGCGAATTGTTTAAGACTTCTACCCAGTCGTGGCTGATGGGACAAGAACATATTAGCCCTGTGGGTTCAATAAAGAATTCAGTTTGAAATTCCATTCAGATTCCGGAGCTCAACAGAAAGGTTCTTAAAGTTGATAAGATACACCTGAAGAAGGTCGGAGGTTACATCGGCCGAAACATTGTGAAAATAACACACGAGATAGAAACAGTAGTCCGAAGAATGCAAATAATATGAATTTTGATTAAATAATTTCCACTTTTCATTGACGTTTGATTCACCGTTTCACTAAGATGAATGGAATAAAAATAGTTACATTTTATATGCAAGGACTTGCAAGGCCAGCAATATCCAATGTTTTTTTTACTTACATACCATCGATTGCTATACTATATTTGTTGTTTGAATCTTATTTACCAATTGGGTTCTCATCTTAGCTGTATTATTAGAGACGCAACAAGAAATAAAGAATTGTTCTCTTGGCTAGAATATGACTAGCATTTCATTTATCAATCACTCTTGCTTTCGGGCAGTCAAACAATCCAACTCCTAAATATTTAACGATGTCATCAATCATCATTGTCTACACAATGCACATTTAGAAACGAAAGAAATATGATAAAAAATAAGTGCGAAGAATTAGAAACGCAAATATAAAAAGCAATAAAACCACACTAAGTTGGAAACAGTGCAAAATAGCGCGTAAACGACTAAAATTCTGATTTTTAAAAGTCATATTTTGTAGAAGTAACCTCATCTGATGGTATAATGGTGTTAAAATAATTGATATTCGCTCCAAATCCGTATATCATGATAAACATTGCCAGTGTTCCTCATTAGTTTGGTAGCATAAACATAATGCTGGCAATACGCATAGAATATATATAATAATTCCAAATAAATTAAATTAAATATATTATCGATACAATTGTTGTTTACATTTATAAAATAACAATTTTAAATAGAATACTTAAAACAATTCTCTCGCTAAAAACATTAACTTCAAATGCCCTTTGGGTGACTGTGTCTCTGACTACAGTCGATCAACAGGAAAAATCACTGCTCACACAAATTATCCCAACTGATTTTGCCGCTTCTCAAACGTCAAATGATTTCTCCTATCCTTTCCCACCGACAAGTGACCTGTTTTTATAAGGCACGCGCATGTGATCTCGCGAGACTTCATTCACTACAAAACGTCACGGCCGCCATGATGGATTCTTTCTTTCTTTCTTTCTCGACGCATGCAACTCACAGGACAAACAGACGCGAGGACGTTTGTACGGTAAGCCATTTTCCCCACACTCCCCCCCTGATCTCACGATCACAGAGATGGCAAGTGGGTGGTGATCGTCTTCACCAAGTGCTTCTTCTAGGGGGGACGACACACGCCTCATCTTCACTTGTGCTTTCGTCTGTGGTCTGAGAGTCGAGCATCTCTGTCTCTTCTAGGAGGCTACCACTCTCTGTCTTCTGGGAGGCTACTAATTTCCGAGTCACTGTCTGATGGTGGTGCTGCAATCCAGAGCGATGCTTTGCTAGATTCTGACTCTGATTCGCTCATGTTGTCTAGTGATGGTTGCGTTACTGACAATATGTCTTTAACATGATGGGGCACGCCGTCAACCTGACCCACTTGTGGGCTGATTATTTCAGTGACTCGCCTGACTCCATACCTTGTCGTGCACTTGCCTTGCGGGTTTTTGATCCACACAAAATCCCCTTTCCTCACTCTCTCTCCGGCTACTTCCAGTTCAGGCAGCAGGTTCGTCTCTATGCCCTTCACCCTGACGTGATACCTATGCAATGTATCAGCCAGCGCCATAGAGGGCAAAACATCATCTCTCGTGGTTACATTGTATAAATAAACTGTCTCAAACACTGTGCAGCCTGATCTAGCCGCGATTGTTTTGACGGTTCGATGATTCTGTTTAATAATCCCATTTCCACTAGGTACATGGGCGCATCGAAACTTCAGATGTATTCCCCAGCTGTTTGTAAACTTCCTAAATTGCTCACTGGTAAATGCAGCACCATTGTCAAGCAATATCTCTGTTGGAGGTCCACGTTCATGGAAAATATTATTTGGTTGACGGACCATAATTTTTTTTTTTTTTTTTTTTTTTTTTTTTTTACACAGTGATCACCACTTATCAAGGCCCGGAAGCCACTCAGGGATAAGGGTTATTGCAAGTACATTACGTTAGTGTGGAGATTTGATGAAGTGTTTACTTAAGGGGGCGGTTCATTAGGAATTTGTTAACATTGGACTTGAAGACATCCAAGTTGTAGTCCGGTGGGAAGCAGGCAGACGGAACAGAGTTCCACAGGCGTGCAGTTCTAAGAAAGAAGCTTTGTTCATGGAATCTGCGTTTTGATTTAGGCACAGATATAGAGTGGGGGAAATTTTTCACAGTGGATTCAGCTAGACGGGTGTTTTTTGTGAAAGATTGGCGAGGGGGGACCAGAGATTGGAGTTCAGACGAGCACCTGCCATGGAAATAACGATAAAACAAGGATAGGCTCGCAATGTCTCTTCTGTGGGAGAGAGGTTGCAGGGTAGAGAAAAGGACATCCCCCACTAAGCCACGAAGTCTATTTTGTACTCTGTCAAGGCAGGATAGGCTGTTTTTAGCAGCTCCTGCCCAGATATGGCAACAGTATTCCATCCTTGGACGTACTTGGCTTTTATATAGATAGAGAATTGCATCAGTAGTGAGATATCTTCTGGAGCGGTAGAAGGATCCCACCATCTTTCCAGCGACATTGGCAACAGACTTGATGTACGTGTTCCATTTCAGATCAGGAGTAAAGGTCAAACCCAGAAGCTTGTCAAAACACGGGGCCTCACCCAGACGAGAGCCATCCATCACAATTGATGCCAGATGGGGATCAGAGCGTGACTGTATCCTGTCGATGCAGCATATGCCATATGGCAAACCTTGATGGACCGCAATCAATGAGAGTCAGGAAATCCTCGCCATTGTAGTGAGTAATGTCTATCGCTAGCCGGCTCCAGTGGCTCCTAACTTCCAACTTCCCCTTTTCCCAGCAAACGGGTGCCAGGTCAATGGACTGGCATTCCACGCAGTTTTTGACCACTTCCATGACGTCTGCCATTTGCACTTCTGGTTCAACCAACTTAGTGAAATATTTGACCCCAGGATGCCCACTTTATTGGTGGATTTCCTTAATCCGATTAGATTGACCAGGGATCATAGATGTGGCACAGGGAAGTTGCGTAGGTTCAACAGTTCTTTTTATGGCATCAAGTTATCTTTGAGGTACCCTTGTTAAACAATCTGCCTTGTTTATGCTGAACCTGACCAGGGACACCTCCATTGATAGTGCATATTCGTTCACCAGGCTCATGATCGTGTCGAGCCGCCGACGGATGAGCATCTCGCTCGTTGCTTTGGTTTGACTCTAGCCCGTCCGGTAAGAGTGTCTGAAATCCATTTATGGACGCAAGCAGAATCTGTGAATAGTTGCCGGGTGGTTGTCTTCCAAAGGATTGCCAAATTTATTCCCTTGATCACTGTATTGAGTTCTGCCAGGTTTATGTGTTGGGAGTCCTTTTCTGGGCACAACCAGCAAGCATCTTCCACTACGGCTCCATCATGGACGAACGACATGCCAATGGCAAGAGAGCTTGCGTCAACCCATACACTACGGTCTTGGCTGTCAACATACCATCTGCCCCGTGCTGGATCTTCTTTGTGCACTCTGGTGAGGACCTCTCTGACCATTGTATTGAGAGGGGTGTCATAAATTTTGTCATACTATCCGGTGGTGATGTCAGAGGCTCTCCGTTTGATGAATGCCACTGCAATGCGAAGCCAGTCACCCATAGGAAGGTGTCCAACCAACATTCTGCACAATGAAAATATGTTCCGTCGCGTGAAAACACAGGGCATACCTGTGATTTCATTGCCTCGTTTCCAACACAGGACATTATCTTCTTCCCAGACCTGCAAACCGACCACTCTTACACCGTCCCGTAGCCTTTCTGGTTCCTTGCTGAGAAGGCCAAACTTGTGAAGATGTTCTTTTACGCGCGTTGCAGGCACAATTTCTTCATCCACATACACATCATCAATATATGCACATGTTGCCTGCTGAATGCACTCGTCCTTAATCAATATAGCGTCAACAATCCTTTGCATAATTGATGGCGCCACATTAAGTCCAAATCCCATGCAGGTTAAGCAATACCTTTCTCCCTTGATGAGCACCGTTTGATAGGGCCATAGTGACTGATGTACTTGCACTTGAAGGTATGCTTTATGAAGATCCAGCACAGATACATTAGATCCTGCTTGCCATCATTCCCTCAACTTCTCGGTACATACATCCAAGCGGGCTGTAAAAGGATTTATGTGCTCGTTTGATAGTCGAGTACCGGCCTCACCTTCTGTTTATTATGCTGGATAACCACCATTGACGGGATCAGACATTTTGGGGGCCCCAATTCCTTCTCTGGATAGGGAACTAGCCATCCATTTTTATCCAAGTCTGTAGTTCCTTATCGTATTCTCCACAAGCTCCAGGGGGAATTTTATATTCCGGAACCCTATTGTACAACTTCCCGGGTGGCTGCTCGTCTGACCATTTCCAAGAAACTATCCAGGACCTCGTACGCTGGTCAAATTCTGCATGAAAGTCAGGCTGTTCCAGTTTCATGGATGCACCCAGAGCAAGGCAGGCGTTTCATGGATGCACCCAGAGCAAGGCAGGCGTTAGAGAAATGTGCCTTACCCTCACTATCAATACAGACACCACCCAATTCTTTGATAACGTCCATTCCTAACAGCAGGTCATAACGAAGAAGGTCCCCGCTCACAACCAGGGCTCGTACGGTTATTGTAGGCCCATCACCGACACGTGTACAAATGACACTAACTCCACAAGAGGCTAGCGTGCCCCCGCCGACTGTCAGTACTAGAATCCTCTTCTTGTCCCATGCATCACAGCATGCCTTGTGCATGAGAGTCTGCATGCACCCTGTGTCTATGAGCGCAAAGTGTTCACACCCATTAACGCGCACTCTCACTGCGGGTAGTGCACTATTTATCAATGGTCTGGGGAGAATACTGGCGCTATTGTTTACTCCCCTTGTCCGTTTCCCAGACAACTCCTTGCTACGTGACCTAGCTTGCTGTACCGGTAGCAATGCATGCATCTTTGCGTTTCCTGAGCAGACATGTCCTTTACACTGCTTTGGCTTGGCCTGCCAAATTTATAACAGCTTACGCCATCTTCTAAAGGAGTAGATGCTTCTGCAGCTGCTAGCACTGGCTTTGCATCTTTTTCTTTTAAAATATTACGGGCTCTAGCCAACAATTCCTGAAGCCCAATCTCGCTAAACCTTGACGATGCTCATAGCAGTCGGCTGATGTCGTTCGAGAGTCCTATGAGAAAGGGACAACTTAATATGCGTTCAGTCACTTCACCAAACGGCGCAGCTAATCTCTTTAAATTTGCCAGGTAGACGTCCACTGTCTCATCCAACCCAAGTTCGGTGAACTGCCTCCAGGCAATAAAAGGGTCCTAGCAAAGGCCGCGTATAGTGCCTCCTTAACCTCCTCCAGAGTTGGTTCATCCCCGAGCTGTTGATAAACGGAGTATGCCCCCTTGGTCAGCCTTAATGGAATGACAAGCCTGGGATCCTTTATTTTGCAAAGCTGGTAGACAAGCTCAGCTTTTTCCCACCACTCAACTACTGAGGGTCCGGCGGAGGAGCCGTCGAACTCCAGTATCAATCTCAGATCAAAGTTGTCCATTGAAAAAAAATAGGCCGAAATAGCTTACAGTCGATCAACAGGCAAAAATCACTGCTCACACAAATTCTCTCAACTGATTTTGCCGCTTCTCAAACATCAAATGATTTTTCCTATCCTTTCCCACCGACAAGTGACCTGTTTTTATAAGGCACGCGCACTTGATCTCGCAAGACTTTGTTCACTACAAAACGTCACAGTTGCCATGATGGATTCTTTCTTTCTTTCTTTCTTGATGCGTGTCACAGGACAGACAGACAGACACGAGGACGTTTGTATGGTAAGCCATTTTCCCCACACTGACAATAAAAGTGAAAACATATATATATGTTTGACTATCATCACTTTGTCAAGGAGATTACCTATGCATCGCTCCGAAAACAGCGCTATATTTAACCACCTGACTAACCAACATTCCTGTCCTCGGTCCAAATTTAGGAAAATTTTAGTTGACAATACATCTATACTTGAATAAAACAATAATAAACGGAAACTTGAAATACTAGAAGAATTACTAATAAAATCTAAAAAACAAACAATTAATAAAATAACATCCTGAAGTGTTTGTAGAGTTGTTTATTTTAATAGAATTTCAAGATGCTATTAATTTTAACCAATGGAAAAAAAGGAAAAAAAAAACTTTATAAATTGTTCAAAATCAGATTAATTTATCTCTGACGATGAATCCTGAAGGATTGGAAAGTACTTAGACTTATTATAAATATGGTGATTACATCAGGCAGTTCTCGCCAGAAGTGGAGACTGTTATTCGAAAGTTGAAAAGGATCGAAAATAGAATTAATGGACAAAAAACGTCTATTTAATGAAATATGCCATAGAGAAAAATGCTGCCTACACACACATACACACACACATACATACATATATATATAGTGCAAAATTTTGTTGAAAATTCAAAGACTCACGTTTTCTTTTTTATAACCTTTGTTTATTTCCTGGATTTTTCCATTACAGCCGTTTCATTAATGAGTTGGCAATTTTATGATTTATGTTTCCGTAAAAATATCCTGTCCCCACCAACTTCTTCAGATGTTTATCCATTAGATTTTTACAACAAATGGTATATTTTTAACATGCTGGACATTGTATAACACACGATGCAAATATTCTTCAGATTTTTTTCGGAATTATGTGATGTTGCTTTTTATTTTTTTAAAGTTAAAACGTTCCTACATTTTTTAAAATTATATGCAAGAAAATATTCAAAATTGACATAATAATTATGTGATTATCCATGTGCTACGAAATAGATGCTCTAAAAAGATATACGTTTCGAGATGTTGAAAGAAATACATGAAAAGATGAATAACATCTTGGAATTTGGAATATAGCTGTTTTGTCACACACACACACACACACACACACACACACACACACACACACACACACACACACACACACACACACACACACACACACAAGCAGAACTACCCGTCGTTAACTGGGTTCAGAAAGAGCCTTAAAAAAATGGACACTGATGTATCATCAAATGTTATGAAAAGGGAATGTGCGTGTAAAAAAATAACTTCAAATTTTGGGGTATCGAAACCAAAGCAAAATATGATGAAAAGAAAAGTAAAATTTTGCAGAAATATATATTTTTTATATCAACTTTGTTGCCCTTCCTAGCTAAAAGTGACCAACAAAATACATGCTTTTAGAAAAGAAAAAAAAAGACAAAAAAATAACCCAGAGATTCTATTATCTGCACTGATTGACCTATTTCAATTTCTCAATTGCAAAGAGAATGTAAAACCATGTCAAACAGTATAATATTTGCCAACCGTTTGTTCATCAATAGTTCTTAGAAATGAAAATGAAGTGGGTCCTCTTATTTCATGACCAAGAAGTCTCAAAAAAGAAACATTCACGGTGACGTTGGTGTACAGAGTAAACTCTTCCGATTATAGTGTCAAATTTCACACCTGAATGACCCTCAACATTGGCTCCTCGTTTTCTGCATGTGTCGTTACACCATGTGTAATAAGGTTGAACCTGATTATAAATAAGAAATTTTGCAAAATTATCTTCTTCACACTGAGTTTAGCGCACTTGGGTAGCATTTTGTTTTGTGAAATAAAACCTCTGACACTTTTCAAGATGAACTGCAAGCTATTGGATTGGAGGATGCCTTTCATGAATAGGAAACCCAAAAATATGCCAAAATGCTTCAGTAATACCGATTAATCTTGTAACGTAACCGTTTGAGGGAGCGAAGTTCCTCCCCATTAGGGAGATCTCAATCTCCCTAAACCCTGAAGAAGGCCAGTAAATATGCTGAGATTGTCTGTTGAACATTAACTGAATCCTGAGCAGTGGTGGGTGACCGATCAAAAGTACTTGGAGTAAAAAAGGCATAAATTTTATTGTTTAACGAGATTTGTACTTGTTGGCCTGGAGAACACCTGATTCAGACTATAGCTTCTGAATGACAGCATTTGACACCCTAGGGTTGTGTGAAAAGATTTCATTTTTGGTCTCAGATTTCAGAACGGCAAACATTTTTTTAAGGAAAATATGGCTGCATCAGATCCCTGATTTATGTATTTGCAACATATTTGATAGATTTCACAGAATTGCAAAATTCAACATTTACATGAGCATCGCATGTCTTGGAAAGTAAGGGAAAGTAAAATACAATCCATCTATTGTCAACTTCATGCCTGTCAACTATAGTTTTAAAGCTACCATTTTCAGGCGATCTTCTCCTAAAAGACAGATAACCATCCTTACTAAACTGAGTTGTAAATGGATAGTTTTTAGGATATAATTTTGTACATTGGTCATCAACCATGCAAGGTGAATTTCTATAGATATTACCACAAGTCCCATGCACCACGTGACTCTTTACTATTTCAAATAAGGTTGAATCAGTTTGTATATCAGGTAACTCAGCTGATATAATAGAACCAATTTAATTGGAGTTGATTTTTCTGTTAAGCCACAATAATATATGCGCACGAGGGAAGTCTCTTTTTTGCCACTCAATTGTGTACATGTAGCATCATAGTGAGTCAAAGATTTCTGATTTGGTGGGTGAAACACTCTGGCCAATAGATCTTTTTGATTGATTTATGTTTGTCCAGGGAGAAGTTCGTCTTGAATTTCCTTCCACTTTGGATTTGAAGTGAATGTGATAAAAAGGTCTGGTTTTGCATAATTTCTAACATAAGTCATTGCATCTTGGGTCTTTTCATGCATATACCATAAACTAATTGTGAAGCTAGAAGGTAATATGCATATCAACTACAAACAGTTTTTCTGCTTCAATTTTTGCAAACATATCAACTATAAACTGATGGAAGAGATTTTGACTTCTGTGAAGATGATTGAAGGAATTATCTCTGATTATAAAATGGTACGCACGCACACATCCACACATGAAACAAGTTTTGTGGTAATTCCAAATTGATTTTGGGTCAGGTGAGATATGAAAGGACTATAACAATTTTTTTTCTAATCTTAAATTATTTTTAATTAAAAAAATAAATTCTAATTCGATCAATCAAACTATAAAAATATATGCGAAACGTAATGAAATTCCATTTCTTTGCACTTGAGATTTTTAAGAAATCATTAAAAATATTTGTGAATAAAATGTGTTTTATTTATTAATAAATAATTCCAAGTGTAGTATCTGTCACTAAAAAAAGAATTTTAATTTTATTTTCAAATGAATAATTAAAAATTCAGTATCTTGTCAGTCAGAGGAGAAAAAATCCTTTTCTACTGAGGAAATTCTTGTATCTCACAATCTTCATTTATACTTCATAAAATCGACTCTGTTTCACCTTGGCATACTCTACCATTTTATGATAAAAAACGGAAGAGTTAAACTAAACGCCTTGATATTTAAAAAAAATCAGTTGCTTAAAGGAGACAAGAACACACAGACACAAAATAATACCAAATATTTTAACCCTTCCATTTTTATCATAAATTATTTAAATATTGGTGAAATCCTATTTCAGTCAGATAAATTAATTTCAACATTACTCACAAACAATTTATTTTTCTTAAACTATATTTTAGTAAAAAAAATTAAAACCATTCTATGAAAGCCAGATGTGATCGGCTTTTGGCTAGAAATTTGGCGATTAAGGAGTCAAAGTTCAACGATTTAACCTTTGAGAACTCTATTAAACTCCTCCGACAATTTTGGGTCTACGCACTTGAAATTTTAGATATAGGTTCCTTGGACATGGATCTAACTTAATAAATTGATTTCATCCCAAAACAATAAATGTAAAGGGGTCATAATAGGGGTCAAAGTTTTAAAAAAAATTGACTTCTGCGGTCTCTTCCAAATTACTCAGATAATTTCTGGTCTAAATATTTGAAATTTTACATAAAGGGTATTCAGAGATAGGACAAGCTTTTTCATCAGTTTTGGTCGAAAAGTTTTAGTTACCAATATATAAATGTATGTATGTCTGTCTGTTTGCATGTCTGGCTTAAACTTTCAATAGAGGCGACGGATTTTACCAAGATCAGTATCGTTTTAAAGTTCGACCTTTCATACAACAAATATCGAAAAATTGGCTAAAAACATTAATATCTTCCCCTTCAAATAGGCACTTTTCTACGGAGAGGGGGGTCACTTTTTTCACCGATATTTTTGAAAGTTATCCTCTCCTTTAGATTGTCTAGCCTTAATTTTAAAAAATGTTGCTTCCGGTTGGGCGGTGGTCGTAACAGCATAAACGTTAGGTTTTACCCTGTTCTTTTCCTCCTTTGCGGTACGGGTTCGAGCCTGTCTTCCTACTACCATTTTTTTGTTTTGCTCCACATACACATCCAAACACCTGGGCAACGCCGGGCTGAAATGCTAGTACATATATATATATATATATATATATATATATATATTTGTAATCATCGACATACAGTCCTATTTCATTGTATCACAACTCCTCAGTGCCGCTATTGAGGGGTCAAAGTTCAACGATTTGACCTTTGAGAACTCTACCAAACTCCTCCGACAATTTTGGGTACAAACACTTGAAATTTTGGATATAGGTTCCTTGGACATGGATCTAACTTAATAAATTGATTTCATCCCAAAACAATAAATGCAAAGGGGTCATAATAGGGGTCAAATTTTTAAAAAATTTGAACGCTTCGGTCTCTTCCAAATTACTCAGACAATTTCTGGTCTAAACATTAGAAATTTTACATTAAGGGTATTCAGAGATAGGGCAAGCTTTTTAACCAGTTTGGGTCGAAAATTTGAGTTACCTATATATAAATGTATATATGTATGTATGTATGTATGTTTGCCTAAAACATTCGACAGAGACGACGAATTTTTACTAGATCAGTATCGTTTTGAATTTCGACCTTTCAGACGACAAATATCGAAAAATTGGCTAAAAACATTAAAACCTTCACCTTCAACTAGGCACTTTTCTACAGGGAGCTTTTTTTCGCTGATATTTTCGAAAGTCATCCTCTCCTTTCGATTGTCTGACCTGAATTAAAACCTATGTCACTTCCGGTTTCGCGGTGGTCGTAACAGCAAAGACGCCACGTTTTTTCCCCGTTCTTTTCTTCCTTCATGGTACGGGTTCGAACCTGCCTTCCTACTACCACTTTTTTTTCTATTTTTTTTTTTTTTTGCTCAACATACATCTCCAAACACCTGGGCAACGCGGGGCTGAAATGCTAGTATATATATATATATATATATTATAAGATAAAATTAAAAGCCAAGAACAATGCGAGATTTTTTTTTTATATAGAGTAAAATTAAATGCAAACAAAAGAAATAAATTTCTTTTTTTTTTGTTGTTTGTTTTTTCTTTTTCACACAAATTTTAACTCTAAACAACAGTAATTTTTTTTTTCTGTTGTATTCAATGTTGTTTAGAGTTAAAATTTGTGTGAAAAAGAAAAAACAAACAACAACAAAAAAAGAAATTTATTTCTTTTGTTTGCATTTAATTTTACTCTATATAAAAAAAAAATCTCGCATTGTTCTTGGCTTTTAATTTTATCTTATAATTTTCTTCAACAATGCTTCAAGCAAACTACAACCTACTTATATATATATATATATATATATATATATATATAACATGCATGCATAAATGTATATACATATATAATTATATGTGTATATACATTTCGAAAAATTGGGCAAAGGCATTAATTCCTTCACCCTCAACACTTTTCTACAGGAAGGGGTAGCTTTTTTTCGGCGATATTTTCAAAAGTTATCGCCTCTTCTCGATTGCCTAGTCTTAATTTAAGACTACATCACTTCCAGTTCGGCGATGGGCGCAACAGCTAACGCGTCACTTTTTTTTCACTTTCTTTTCCTCCTTCGTGGTACGGGTTTGAGCCTACCAGCCTACTACCACTTTTTTTTTTTTGCTCAACACACACCTCCAAACACCTGGACAACGTCGGGCACCCTGAATAGTTTCATATATATTGGTAAACCAGAAGAGTACCCGATTAAAAGTTAGCAGCAAAAGGTGTTTGATCAGATTTCGTCCATGATATTAAACTTCATCAATAATATAACTTCCGGTGAGAGTTTCACTTTCCAATGTTTATTTATTTATTAAATTGTTAGGTGAAATAATACAATAGTTAACAAAGAACCCACCTCTTCAGGTTCTGTAGATTATTTAGAAAGTCATCTTTAACTTAGAGACTCGGTAATGGCTTAAAAATAAAAATAAGGATAAATACTGGAAGAAACCAATAAATGTTACCATAACATTTATTTGGTGAATTTCTACCAGTAACTTGTTATTATCGAGACTCCAAAGATAGAAACCTACTGTGTCGGCCATTTTTCTTGTTCTCATGTAACGCTAGACTAGCAGTGTCAGAAACCAACATTAAAAATGCGTGATAAAAAATTGGATAATTGGACCTCCTATCTTTTCAAGCTTATAACTACTTCAAAAATATAATTCAAACCCTAATTATTTTTCAATTAAAGGAGCAAAGACCAAATTAAAAAAAAATAACAGGTTTAATAGCAAATTATGCAATATTTGTTTTTTTTTAAAATCGGTATTCTTTAAAAAAGATTTGAAGAAAATCAACGAAATTTTACTTACTTCGATTATAAAAAATATATATAAATTCCAAAAAATCACTTACCTATAAAAAATACTATTCAATGGGTTGTTCCATTCTTCATTGTTAAGAATTTATTCATATTTTTATTTTAAATTCCATGTATTTTTTAAGTAAAAGAATTTTTTTAAACAACTATTTGAAAAGGCCGCCATTACGTAAGCATTTTTATGGTGTTAGTGAAACGCCGAACCAGTGTTTCTTCTTGTTTTGAACTACGGATGGACAGAAGGATGTAAAAACCACATGTTCGCATTAGCTGTCTAGCCTGTGCATAAAGAAATATGTGTCTCCATAGATGAAAAATAGTCACATTTTACTTATAAGTTTTTGCCTTTAAAAAAAAAAACAGTCGAGGAATTTTTTTTTCTTTTCTCAAAGAAATACATGATTTTTGATTTAATATATTATATTTTCTTTATGGAGTGAATCTTTTTTTAATATCTAAAAAGAAACATTGAATGAAATAGAAATAATTGTCGTAATTAAATGAAACTTTCTGTGCAATATAAGAAGATTATAAGGTTTCACTTAAAAGAATAAAAAAGAAAAAATTCAACGTGATTTAAAAAAAAAAGGGTTTAAACTGTGGACTTTACAGGTAAATTTGCAAATAACTGTATTTTTTTGTTTTAATTAGCTTATTTTATTTATTGATCTTTTATCTTCAATTTGTGATATATAAATTTGAGGTGAGAAAATTAATTATTTTCTTTTTAATAGACATTTCTAAATGAGGGGTGGGGAATATTTTTAAAACCCCTTGTCTAGAATATTATCAGTTTATTGGAAAGAACATAAAATTTCACATTGAACCTGAAAATATTGTAAAAATTGAACCAATAGAAAAATTTTGATAGATTTTTAAAGTGAAAAAATTGAAAAAAAAATAATTCGTAAAATTCAATTAATTTCATTACGTAAACGAAATGGCTGCATGAAGGCGCGCAGGCACTTTGTAAACACTGATTTTTAAAAAATAAAAAAAAATATTTCTATTATTTTTTAAACGACTTTAACAGTTTATTTTGGAAGTATATTCCATAAAGAAAATAATCCACTTTAAAAAGAGAAATTACGAGTTTTTTTATATTTTATTCGCAGTTTTTTGTTAGGGGTGTGAAAAATTCTCCCAAAATTCTGACACACCTAACGCTAGACATTCGTAATTTGTAAATCAATTTCGCCCATTTTCTGTAGTATAATATTTTTTTAAGTAAAAATCTTTTTGGTGCAAGAAAATTAAAAGCAGTGGCCGCTAGTGACTGAATCATTGAATTCAGTTTCCATTTTTATTAAATTGAATTAAGGTAAATACGGCAGCAGTAAAATTTTATTTAGGCCTTTTTGAGATTATTAAATATAAATATTTAATATGAAATAATTATTAAATATAACGTTAGAATTTTTTTCAGTGCTTCTACAGTATTTGAACCTAACAAAACCGAATTTTTCTAAACTCAAGGTAAGAGACTTACTCCTATTTTTAAATAGGAGAATGGGAGCTTAGCTCGCATTTCTTGACGAACGGTCCTAGTTTTTTTGTTGTCAAAGTGCCATTTTTACCTAGTTATTTACTTTTGCCATTTTTACTGGTGCCATTTTTGCCGGTTCCATTTTTACCGAACATATATATATATGCATGTATATATGTGTGTGTGTGTGTGTGTGCGTGAGTAAAGAGAGCTATAGAGAAAGACAGAGAGAGAGAGAGAGAGAGACAGAAAGAGAGCGGGGACTATGTTTAGAAGGTAAAGCTATACGCCAAAGATTTATTTTTCTATCGAGGTCTTTGTATTCATTTTTTCTTTCTTTGTGAAAGCAATAACAACCGATAATTATAGCTTTCTAACAATTTGCTTCAATCAATAATTTAATAACTAAATGACTCTGTCCTAATTGATCACCCATTTCTTCTTTATTGGCGCTGCCACGCTCGGTCGTTCTTGACCAGGTACTGTTTTCCTACTATCGCTTAAAAGCATCTCGCGATTTTACAACCAAGAAAGCAAGGACTTTAAAAAATGTGAACATTAATTCTCTCTGATGAAGACTTCTTTCGCCGGAAAATTAAAGATCAAAATAATAAAACAAAATATTGATATTTTATGGTTTCTAACGGTTTTACTTTTCTATTTGAAATTTAAAAAGCAGTCATAAAAGAACGATCAGTAATTTCCCTTTTTTAAATCATGTTTAAAAACAAAATTATGTGTTTTGGAAAAAACACAACTTATATCAACTAAATAAAGGATAGATACAGCTGAATATAAGCAAAGATACCCGTGCTTTGCGCGGGACTTTGCTGTAAGTGGACGTTATAAGAGCCGCAGCTAACATAACCTTAACCTTTGATCTTTACGACTTGAAAAATGGTGTGCACTATCTCTAGGTCGGAGACCATCATTATGTAAGGTTTGGTCATGATCGGTCCATTAGTGTGGGCTGTAGGAGAGTATCTATATATATATATATATATATATATATATATATATATATATATATATATATATATAAGCCTATAGTAAAAACATTTTGTTTAACAATTTTTATGCCTTTGATGAAATGCTTTTCTAACTTATATATATATATATATATATATATATATATATATATATAAGTTAGAAAAGCATTTCATCAAAGGCATAAAAATTGTTAAACAAAATGTTTTTACTATAGGCTTTAAAAATAAAGGTACAAGATTCAATTTGAAATTTATTTATCTTCAAAGTGCACTTTTATAAATTTTACAAAGTAAGGCATAAAAATTTAATTCAAATTGAATCAAAAAATTACCTTGGATTTATTTTATGTAATGTACATTTTGTTGCACTGAAAAATATTTTATTATCTATTATCTATATCATTAATTGCTAGATGAAAGATAATGTTTTTAAATTGCAACAAAATGTACATTAAATAAAATAAATCCAAGATAAGAGAGTATATATACATGGATTATGAGCTTCACCTTTGATATTAACCTTGAAAAATAGTGTGCATCATCTCTTGGTGAGGGACCAACATTTTATCAGGTTTGGTCATGATCGATCCAGTGGTGTGGACTGTAGGACAGTCGTACACACACACACACACACATGCGCGAACGCTATTACTTTATATATATATATATATATATATAGAAATGCAACGATTATGTAAAGTTCCTTTTGTTCATAATATTTGAATCTTTCGAAAATGCAATTTCTTTTACATAATAGATAGTCGTATGTAGGATAACGATTACATAATCTTGTCTTAATCTTGACGGATGGCAAACTAAGTATATATCGAAGTGTCACGAAATTTGGGAAATAAGCAAATTTTTACGTAAGATCAAATATGTCTCAGAAGAGTAAAACAAAGAGACGACAACGGATATGGTATGACGTCACGGATACAGAGGGAAAAGAGAACTAAACGTTTGAAATCAATCCATCTATGCGATCGTCAACAATGCTGAGATAGACTATAAGGAAAACTTTGATAATTGCCAGGAGCGAAATGTCCCCTTGAGGTTTCTGTTTACTGTATCAACTAATTTATCCTTAATAAGTAATAGTTAATTAATTAAGATAATTAATTAAGATAATTAATTAAGATAGTTAATTAATGAGATAGTTAAGTAATTATGAGAATACTATTTTTCTCTAAAATAAACTTATATAATTATTAGTTTTCTTTTTCTGTACATGTATAAATACACTTAGAAACTTAAAGCATTACACCTGAGATTGCTGCATAAAGTTCAAATGTATGCATATCTTCACAACATTGCCATAGAGCAATTGATGGAACACGTCAATAGAAATGCATGCGATGCTCATAGCATTGGTCTAATTTTTAGTGTTGAGTCATCCAGAACACAATTTTCAATTACTCCACACAACATAATGTTATATTGTTGGTTCCAGGAAAAAGCTGGAACCTAATCATGAACGAATAGTATTATGGTAGTTTCGAAGTTTACATTTTTCTCAGCTAAAAATTTATCTGTGATGTTAACTTTAGAATTTAACTAACACACACAAAATATATGACAAGCATCAGGTGATAATTTGTTAGTGCTGCGTTGCAGCGATGACCCAGCTATAAAGAAATAGTTTTATATATACACGTAGTCAACTTAGAGAGGGGACCAATCAATTAAGGTTTAAGAGTGGAGTTGAACAGACGAGGGTGGTCAGCTAGCACCGGGGAGATTGCGACCGGTCGTAGTGGATTCTGTACTTTGGGGAAGCTATCAGAGCAGAAGATAGACAAAATGCAAAACTAGGAAAGCGTGCAACTTCCAAGCGGGGAATATTCTGGAAGTTGCATGAAAATATAACCCGAGGCTTATTGGTTGTTCCTTGGGATGAATTTTATTGTAGATTTTTCAGATCCGTCGACCAAGACACAAAGATGAACGAAGATGTTTCCCTGTTTGATCAGATTTAAAACCCCAGAAATATGTTATTTATTTCTTTGTGTAAAGAGCTGTGTCTTTGCAAATTGTTATTGTCCATATTTATTATACACACTTAGGAACACATGTTATACACACTTATGAGCACACGCACTAGCCGATCACACAACATTCGTAAATATATGTACTACTGTGGCACTATATCTTAGTGCCCTAGTTGTAGTGGTTGTTAACACCCCCTTCAGCATGGCCAGATGGTAATTTGGCCGTAAGCAGAAGGATACACAGAAAAATGCAATCTCATGATTCTCTTTCCTTTCTCGATCTCTTTTTCGTCCGGACAGCATGGGGTATGACATAAATTTTTGTCTCTCCGTAAATGGGAGGAGGGAGAGGCACCCTTCCCTCAGCACTAGTTAAGGTTAGTTAGTTTTAATTGTGAAAGTTAATTATCACTTGTAAATTGTTTTTGTAAAAATATTGTAATATTTTCTTATAGCGATCTGTGTTGCGTGTTTTTGTGTCTGCCGTAGATGTCTGCATTAAAAAACGAAGTGGGCCTGAAGATAGAGAAGGTTCTAACCAGAATGGCACCAGAGTGAAGACGTCATCTTGAGAGAATGAAGGAGCCACACAGCCACATCCAACATCTCAGGTTTGCTTTTCCTATTGATACTCAGACCCTATTGACTGGCCCGTCGTCACATCATCATGGTTTCTAAGGCATTTAGTGTAACACATGGGTCGGTCACACACCAGTGACCGGCTGGTCGTGTTATAGTCCTACTAATTACTTTTGTATTTTTTCTTCCCCCACCCTCGACACAAACGAACTATTGTATCATTATTGTTATTGCTTTTGTTTTTACACGTCAATAAAAATGTTTTAAACAATTGGGTTCTAAGTAGGACGTCCCCCAGTATGAAAGAGTGAATGCGGTATTATGGGGGAAGAAAATACTAGCTAAGAGAAACTTTTGTTTAGTTCTGGAGTGACAAGGATGACCAACGACCCCATTCCCCCACCCCCTTTTGAGTTGGCCTTATGCCTAAGTTTTTGTTCATGTTGACCTTACATTGTATTTTTAGCCTGAATAAAGGATTTAATATCTCAAAGTGTAGTATCTGTTCTGATGCTACACTTCACATTTTTGTTCTCAGATAGTGGAACAGAAATCCTTCATGATTGAGACAATTTTTATTTTTGCTCCTTTTCTCCACTTTAAAAAACGACCCTAGTGTCTAACTCTGCCCTTGTGAAGAGGCAAAGTAAATAGGGACGTTAGACAAGGCGTACATGACTACTTAATCTAACAGTCATCACTTTTAAATCTCTAATTAATAGATTTCTTCTACGTCTTTCAAAATAAAACTTAAGAATGGATTCACAATAAATTTTTCGGTGTTTTTTATGATAGAATCGGCAGATCGATTTTTAAAAAAATATGTCGGGTAATTGAGCATAACACGGTAGCTTAACTTTCCAACACGTCGATCGGGGTGCCCGCATCTCTAAATTGAGGTATGGAAGCACAAAATGGAAACAATACCCCTGCTTTTCTCCAAAACTGCTTTCTGTAAATAAATACATTCTTTAAGGTTTCTAAAAAAATATTATAGGATGTATATTCTCTTTTAAAAACGATATCTCCTAAAATGTGTTTTCAATCGATATTTATTCAATAATAGATTAGTTTTCCTACCTAACAAAAAATGGACGAGTTTTCCAGGTATGAGTTTTCCGAGTACGAGTTTTCCTAAATTCATTTTTAAAATATATAGATTGTTTGAAAAGTGATAAAAAAAGTTTACAGATTCAAAACAACATTTCGCAACACAGTCTTGGTTTTTTTTTATGTTTCTGTTAATAAATATATTTAAAACATAAATATATTAACACAAAATATCTTAATATTTTGCCCAAATATATAAGAAAGTAGTTTTAGAGAAAAGCGGAAGTATTGTTTCCATTTTATGCTTCCATACCTCCATCGAGAGATCGTTTTAAGCAACAGCAATATTACGTCCTTACTTGTCATTCCGAAAATAGTAATATATGCAAAAATTACGAAAATTTATCAAGTAAGAAGTTATTTAAAGCAATTTTTACGGAAAACTGGGTAAAATTGCATCTTTCTTAGACGTTATAAAGTAGACAGCAAAAGTCTACACACAGGGGACATAACTAGCAACGAATATTTTAGATTATTTTTTTATGGCGGCAATATTTGTTGCCTACAGGAATAGACTTTATTTTACTAAAAACACAATAGTAGCTGTTCTACTCGATGAATTTCGTAATTTTTGGATATATTACTATTTACGACATGGCAATTATGCACGTAATATTGCTTTTGCTGAAAACGTCATAATTAAAAAATCGACAAGCATCAATTTTTCTTTAAAATGGTATTTTAACGTTTTTGTGATTTATATATTCCAAGAGTCGCTATTTATTCCGACTATTAACAACGAAACATACCGGCATGCCTGTTAACTGTAGATGACTTTCCGCGACTATGCGATTAGGGTAGGTTTAAATAAATACTCGATCAAAAAAATATTATAATAAATACACACATATTGTAAATACTTGCACATCGTAACTAGGCACCGCCAAAAATGGCCGCAAAATCAAGTTGTTGTTGTTTTTTAAAACTAAATTACATTTATTAAAATCCATTATTTCTGAATAACTTTTTTTTTTCCAGAAAGATAAAACCCTGAATTTTATCATATAGAAAACAGAATAATGTAAAACTTTTTCTACTATTTTTAATTCAATTTTAAATGTTAAATTTTCCCAAAAAGTTAACAATTGTTATTTTTTGTCTTGCACAAAAAACGTACTTAAATATTTAAAAAAAAGGGGTTTTTGAAATAATTTATTTATTCATTTATTGTCTAACTAAGATTTAGGATGATTTTCTAAGAGAATATGCAAAAATATTATAATATAAGTACCTGAATTTCAAATAATTCCACTTATTCATATATGTAACCAGATATTTCGCGTCGCCGAAGAGTTCAGATCGACTCTGTTTACGTTTTCTTTCGATGAGACGAAAACTATGGAAGACTAAACAGGCCAAAAAACCTTATTTTTCAGTGACGAAAATTTCAATGTATTATTAAGCTGAGGCTGGCCAGTACCAGATGGGTGACCATTTGTATGAGTTTGGTTTTTAATGTGTATGTGTGTGGGGGCCAGGCTCCCCAAAATGGGGGGAGGGGGCAATTTAAAGCAGAATAAAAAAAAATTATTTCAGCGCGTTTGGTCCACCGTAGTCGAAAGGCGGCAAACGTTTTCAAACGAGATCGAAAAAAATGATGCTATTTTTAACACAAAGGGCACAATATTTATCGAATTTTTTTTTTTTTGTATCGATTATTCAAAGCATGCTCTGTTTAATAATGGTCATGCATTATTCGGCTCGCTAAAAAAAAATTGTTAATTTATTTATCAAAAATTTTTAAATGGCTTTTTTCGTATAAATATAAAAAAATTTTTTTTTTTGTTTTGCTTAACTTAAATTAATTATTTTACTTAACATATTCACCGAATTTCACACTTCAAAACTCAAAAGCGGGATAATTAAACACAATCGAAGTTCTGATATTCAGACGTCAAAATAAGGTATGCAAACAATTTTTTTTTTTTTTTTTTAAATCTATAATTCTGTCCCTTACAACAACACAATATGTTTTGTTCAGTTTCAGATGATTATTTTAAGCATATTTGTTCCCACTTCAAAACAAGGGGGGGTTTTGTAAGCAAAAAAAAATATATATATAAATATCGTTTATGAAAAATAAGTACACTGTTATAAAGTTCATTCTTCTCCTAATAATCGCTGAAAATTTCGTATTGATCGGATAATTACCTGATTTTTGGTAGATTTTTAAAAAGACGGTCCGTCAAAAAGTACTGACCTGCCCCCCCCCCCCAGTTTTGGCGGTGCCTAATCGTAACTCAACATCTGGGGATATTTTAAGTAGTTTAGGCCCATAGAGTGAATGTGGTATTGTGGTGTCTGAAAACTAGTGTAGGGAATAGACAAAGTGGACCCCCGCCTCTCCCCATACACTGTTTGGCATTGTATCACATATTTTATGGAATTGTGATTTTGAAATAAAATAAATAAAACTGGATAGTGAAAATCTACAGAGACCATGGCTGTAATGATCATTGAATGATCCGATAGGTGTGTCAGAAATTTCGTGAAAAATAGTGGATAATTCCACCCCGTCTTTCCAAGCTTATAACTCCTCAAAAAATGTAATTCAAACCCTAATTTTTTTTTCAATTAAAGGAGCAAGGAATAATGTTTCATTAAAAAAAAAAAACATCAACAAAAGAAAAAAAAAACGTGGTTTAAAAAAAAAAGGTTTTAAACTTCGAACTTTACAGGTAAATTTCTAAAAAACACTACTTTTTTTTGTTTTAAATTTGAATATATTATTTATTGACCTTTTCTCTTCAATTTGTGATATATAAACTTTGGTGAGTAAATTAATTATTTACTTTTTAATAGACACTTAAAAATGGGGGGGGGGGGCATGAATAAAAAAAAAAAACGTGTGTCTAAAATATTATATTCGGTTTATTGGAAAGAGCATAAAATTTCACATTGATCCTGAAAATATCGTAAAAATTGAATTAATAGAAAAATTTTGATAGATTTTTAAAGTTTAAAAATTGAAAAATATTGAGTTCGTAAAATTCATTACTGTTTAAAAAAAAAAAAAAAATGGTAAATATCCAGATCCGCTACTATAGAACACCGACCACTCTAGTTTGTATTTTTTACAGGCAATAAAGATATTTGGTGCTTATGTTTTTGTAAACCACATTAAAAACTACGTGAGACAAAAAAAAAAAAAAAGAAAAAAAGTCCCCCAATTTGTTGTACTTTTCTTTAACTGTAAGTCATTAAAAAAATGTCAGTCCGTAATTTTTTGATTGGTACGCCATGTGAGAAGGCAGTTTGCTAAGTGAAGCAAGCCGTCGTTCATAGCGCGTAGCGTAAACGGAAGCTGCAAAATGGTGGAAAGTTATTCGTGGGTTCGGGGGTTAATACCATGCAAACGGTAAATTAACCCCAAGTTTGACCATCAGATTCGTTGTCAGCGACCTCAATTACTTGTAAAAAATACAAATGAGAGTAGTCAGTGTTCTGTAGTAGCGGATCTGGATATTTACCAAAAATATTTCTATTACTTTTTATACAACTTTTATTTTGGAAGTATAATCCATAAAGAAAATAAACAACCCACTTTAAAAAGAGAAATTACGAGTTTTTTTATATTTTATTCACAGTTTCGTGTTAGGGGTGTCTGTTAATTTAGTTCTCTCCAGTTCTAGGAGGTAGGTCTACCCTCCCAGGCTTTGCCTTCTCCCTTTGAGAAGGGGTTAGTTTATTTCTTATCGCCTGAGGCGCCCTTACTGGGAAATGCCGACGAGGTTGCCAGGCACTTCTTGTAGGTCGGAGTCCTCGGGGAGGAGGAGGGCTGACTTCTCAATCCCACTTTTACGACCCTGGTGTCTAGAACTAAAGGTCGTGGTTCTCCAGTAGATGACGGTTCATATCTTTGTTTTTTTTTTTTTTTTTTTTTTTTTTTTAGCCAATCAGAGAAAAGAATTGTCTTTAATGCGGAAATTGAACGAAACACCGACCTGTTTCCAATCCAAAGCTATAACATCTCAAAGTTTCGAAAATAACTGATCATGCAATTGTTTTTTCAGGTTCGAAGATGGCTTGTAAGACCGATTCGAACGCTGAAGTATTTCCCGCGTGTTGGACACCGGTAGGATAATTTGGTCTTTTCGAATGTCACGTTTTCTCTTGTGGTTCTTCATTGTTATTATGTAGTTGACCCTCAACTTCTGGAGCTTTGTAGTACAAAGGTAAGTCAAGATAAAAACTTCGTTCAAACGGTATTTAATGGTCAATATATTTATTTATTTTGTCATAAAAGTTAAAGAAAATTCGTTAAAAAATTTGGATGCTTATTCAGATTGGCACTTCTGGCGACACTTAAAAGTAAAGAAAAAATGCAGAAAAGTCTGTAATGATGTACTTACTCGAACAGAACGAAGATGTCACATTCCAAAAATTACGTAAACCGATCAAGTAGTTTATTTAAACTAAAACAATCAAAATTAACGATTGTAGAAATCCACTCAGTAAATGTCACAGTAGCATTTATGTGGGTTTCTACCACCGTTTTGTTTTCTTATTTTGAAGTGATTATCGAGACTTAACAGATGTAAAGAAACGTCGCGGCTATTTTTTCTTGTTCTTCGATAGCGTTCAACATACTTGTTTTTCGAACTGAATAAACATTTTACGAATTTAGGAAAACTCGTCTATTTTTGCTAGGTAGGAAAACTGGTTGATTATTGAATAAATATCGACTGAAAACACATTTTATGACCGTTATTGAAAGCGATATTGTTTTTAAAATAGAATACACATCCCATAATATTTTTAAGAAAATATTTTGGCACTTCTGCATGACAGTGCCACGAAGGCGACTAAGACGAGTTATCGACCCCTGTTCTTTGAATGAGAAATTCCCTCTACCGGCCGTTCTGTGAATCTCAGATATAAACAAGTGTCTCCGAGAACACAAAAATATATAATAACGAAATAAATAACACAAAAATATAAGAAAATCGAAGCATTTATTGTATTAAAAATAAGGTCAATGTTCAGTGTTCACTGTCAGGCCAACTGAAGACGCCTCAACAATTTCTTAAGAAATGACGACTTTTATTGGTTTCCGGTTATGCTGAAAACAAATATCACAGGGAAAATTAGCGCAGACAAAAAGTTTTCGAGATATAAATAACTTTTGTTGCGTGATTTCTAGTAGTTTTATTTGACAACCATCTTTGTTGTTTCAATGAAATGATATATTGAGCATGCACGCGCACGCTGCAGTGAGCAGCCCGATCTGTGTAGTTAACTTAACGCAATTCCGAAAGCCGTTCTTAACATGGGGTAGGTGGGGGGTGTTTATTCTGAAAGCCGTTCTTAACATGGATAGGTAGGTATGTGTGTTTAGTCCGAAAATCGTCCTTAACATGGGTAGGTGGGGGGGGGAATGTTTATTCCGAAAGCCGTTCTTAACATGGGGGTAGGGGGTGGGGGTACTCCGAAAGCCGTTCTTAACATGGACAGGTGGGTGTGGTTTATTCCGAAAGAAATGACGTTGAATAAACGTTTGCATCTCGTAGACTTAACTACACACATCGCATGCACGCTATCCCATTTCATTTTCATTGAAACAAAGATGGCGGCCAATTCAAACTACTAGAAATTACAATGCATAATACAGGTATTTATATCTCGAAAACTGTCTGCGCTGATTTTCCTTGCGATATTCGTGTTCAGCATATTCGAAAACTGGTACAAGTTGTTGATTTATCGAAAAATGTAGAGGTGTCTTCAGTTGGCGTAATGGTGAACTTTGACCAAATATAATTTTAATATTATTTCGGTAAATAACCCTTACTTGGGTTTGTATTACTGTACACATAGATTCGAAAAAGTTGTCAAAAAACAAATATATAACAAATAAATGTTATCAAAGGCAAGATAAGTTACTTTTCTACCAAACTGGATATAATTTTCGTGTTTTTATTCAATTTAACATGTTTATTCAGCTCGAAAACCATACAGTGTTTACCGATGTATTGGAAAATTCAAGATGGCGGCCGATTCTCTCGTTAACACGGTAAGTTCAGGAAAAGGTGTTATAAATAATAAACTAGACAAAATACTATTATAAACCACCGAATATATGTCAAGTTATGTCACGGTAACATATATTGCGCGAATTTTTAACAGTATTTTGTCTAGTTTATTATTTATTACACCTTTTTCCAAACTTACCGTGTTAAAGAGAGAATCGGCCGCCATCTTGAATTTTCCAATACATTGGTGAACACTGTATGGTTTTCGAGCTGAATAAACATGTTGAATTGAATAAAAACACGAAAATTATATCCAGTTTGGTAGAAAAGTAACTTATCTTGCCTTTGATAACATTTATTTGTTATATATTTGTTTTTTGACAACTTTTTCGAATCTATGTGTACAATAATACAAACCCCGAATGGGATATTCAAACCCGTCGCAAATTTACCGTTTGCATGGTATTAACACCTGAACCCTCGCACTATTTTGTGCCAACTCACCGCCATCATTTATCGCGCATGGGACATGGATGCGCGTAGTAAGGTGATTTGTCACATCGCGAAGAATTTTTTAGCAGACATTTGAAATAAAGTTTTCTGTGTTACATAGTTTTTGATGCTTTTTAATTGATCTAAAATTATAAGTTTTTACGAGCGGTTTACAAAAGCGTAATCACTATTGTTTTTGCTGGCGGCCATCTTGTTTCCCATTTAGGAAAAAACGCCAAACGGAGCCAAAACGTGGCCCCCCAAAACATTTTTCGGGTTCAAGCGTGACCACGACCACCCTTCCGGATATTTTTCCGCTTCCCAATATAAAACCGGACAATCTTTTTTTCACTTTCTTAATTACATTAATTTTTTTCACTTTCTTATATTCATTTTTTTTTCACTTTCTTACTAAAATGCGCGCACGTGCATAGTCACTTGACATTTTACAAAGTGCATGAGCACATGGCGGACATTTTAAATGACAAGAATAAATAATAATAAAAAATAAAGTTTTCACCTCATTTAATAGTAAAAATATTGCTGTCAGTAAGTTTTCACGAGCGGTTTACAAAAGCATATTTTATGTTTTTCGTTCTTTTTGTTTGGGGGGGGGGGCAGGTGCTCTGCAGTTTAATTAACCGTTTTTTTCCATGGAGGGGCGGGGGCGGGTGTATTATGTGCAAAAATGGGCGGGCAACGATAGTGGAACCTAGTTTTGAAACCCGATTTATCATAATTTTTTTGTAGGTTTCCGACTACTTTTTGATTGTATTTGAAAGATTAAAGACTAAAGTTAATTTCCAAAAGGAAAAAAAATATTTTTACTCGTGAAAAAAAAAAGTTATGAAAAATGTTATCACGGCAAGCTACTCAATTCAGCTAAATTTTGAAGTTAAATGAATTCATTGTAAAAATCCTTTAAAAGATAAATATTAGTTTTCTGTGTCTATTTCAAAGATACTTAGTAAAGTCCTAAGATATTAAATAAAAAAAAAAAAAACACCTTGTTTGTACAAAACAAATTAATTAGCCCAAAACCGAATGATCTGCCGTTCGCAAAACGCAACAAACTAAAGTTTTTCTAAACACGAAATATACGGAGGCCCAAAATTATAGCGCATCGAAAGATTGCGGAAATTACGTCATGTAATTAAAAGGGAGGAAGGGTGTGAATTTTTTTTTCCAGACGTGCATCCGTACATTCCTACCTGAACGTTTGTATAATTATTTTCCATTTTTTAATTTAATTATTTTTCTGTGTTCCTGTTTTTAAATTAATTTAAAAAAAAAATTATTGTTCAACATTATATAACAAATATGTTATGCCGAAAGTTTAACATTCTTTCAAGCAAGGAAAATATTTAAATCTTACATATTAAAAATTATGCGAAACATGTAATTTAAAAAAAAAAAAAGTAGAAATATTTTTTGCAGTTATAATTTTTTGTGTGAAAGTATTAAATACACACTGCTTAACTCTAGGATATAATATCGGTAGTTCGATAAATTCATTTTTCTTCGAGTTATATCAAATTCATTAATACAGACTTTAGGAGCTTTTATCGTAATGTTTCTGTAAAAATTATTATTATTTTTTTTTGCTATATTTTATGATGCTTTATTTTCATAAAAAAGACAAAAATAAATTCCTTAAATTTTTTTTTTATTACTTGAAAATCATAACTTTAGTAAAGGTATTTTTATTTTAACAAAATAATACATTTCCATTGAGATTTAAATGAAAATAATGGGTTTAATATATTCAGTGATCATTATTTGATACATACTGAAAATTTCATTAAAATTGGTTAATTTCCTAATTTTTGGTGATTTTTTTTCAGTAAAGGGAGGGGTCAAAATCTTTATTCATTTTGAACATTGCCATTGATTTTGCACGTACCTCACAAAAATAAACAAAAACCTGTCACGGAATGTCGTCAGTTTTTTTTTTGTTTTTTTTTTCTCATATCGAAAAACAGCAAAATTATTTCAGCACGGATCAATAAGTGCATGAGTACCTTTTATTTTCTTGGATAAAAAAAAAAAAAACCCTACTCAATGAGGACACGACTGTTTTTGTTTTGATAATTGTTTATTCAAAAATAAAAAATAAAATTTCAATTGCTCAAAACATATCCCTTCCCACCTCCAGCTTATTTGGAATTTTTTATATTACCAAAATTTACATGAACATGCTCTAAAAATGTTCCAAAATTATCTCAAAAATGCATTGAAGCACAGAAATTAGGAACTCGAGACTTCTGGAAAATCTACAACAGGGTAGTAAATAATGGGCAATCAACAATTCCCCCACTATCCAACAATCGTGAGGTTGTTTGCCCAGCAACTGAGAAGGCTAACATGCTTGCCAGACGTTTTGCCTCCAACTCCACACTGGACTCTGCTAACCACCCCCTCCCTGACTTTCCTTTGCAGACAGACGCCATGCTAGATGATCTGAAAATCACCCCTGCTTAGGTGCATGCTATCATAAGAAAGCTTGACACTGCAAAAGCATGTGAACCTGATCTCATCCTGGCTGCGCTATTAAAAAAATGCGCCGCCGAAGTAGCTTCAGTTCTCTCCAAACTTTACAACAAATGCCTTAACGAATCTTGCTTTCCTGCCTGCTGGAAAACTGCTTCTGTAGTACCAGTTTTCAAGAATTGACCAGAAATTATCACCCCATTAGCCTCCTCCCACTTTTCGCCAAGATATTTGAGATCATAATTAACTAAGCTCTAGTCCATCACCTTACAGATGCTAAACTTCTGACTGACCGACAATATGGAATTAGACAAGCCCGTTCCACAGCAGACATCCTAACTGTAATCTCAGAACGTATATACCAGTCACTGGACAAAGCGGGGGAAAGGTAGAGCGGTAGCTCTAGATATATCTAAGGCTTTTGACAGGATATGGCATTAGGGTCTTCTCAAGAAAATCAGATCATACAGCATCACTGGAAGAATACATAACATAATTAGATCCTTCTTAGATAAGAGAAAAATCCAGGTTGTCCTTGACGGTCATATAGCTAAAAAATATGATATAAATGCGGGAGTGCCTCAGGGATCTATCCTTGGAACTCTGTTATTCCTAATATTCATAAATGACCTCCCTGACAAAATTGTCTCTGAGATAGGTATGTATGCTGACGACACCACACTCTATAACAGACACAACAGAAAAACAAATGAACAGATATCTAAAGAAATGGCAGAACCACTAGAGGAAAACCTCCAATCCGTAGTGGAATGGGGACAACAATGGATGGTCACCTTCAATGCTGCCAAGACTAAACTTGTTTCCTTCAATAATTACAAGAAACCTTCTCTACCACCAATAGCAATGGCCAATGACTTTATCTGAAAGCACATCTTTTAAACTCCTCGGCCTAACATTCACAGGAAACATGAGTTGAAACAATTACATTGAGAACATTGCCAGGACCACTGCGAAGAAAGTGGGTTCTCTCTACCATGCTAGAAAGCTATTAACACCTGAAAGTATCCTGTACTTTTATAAGGCCACCATTCGCCCATGTATGGAGTATTGTTGTCATATTTGGGCTGGTGCATCTGTCACCAGTCTCTCGCTCCAAGACAAGGTTCCAAAGACAGTCGCCAACCTGATAGGTCCTGAACTGCCATCTATGTTAAAGTGTCTCTAATTCTCTCTTTTGTTGCAGATGCTTTGTGTGTAGAAGCACAGGTGAGCCTCTTCCAAGACATAACTTAATCACAAGAGGTTAACAGAAGTCTCCGAGCAACAGAGACTATTCCAGTTGCTTACTCAGTGAAGGAACTAAGGTATCTAACAGTGGTAGCAGAGCAGCCATCAAAAAAAAAAACAAAGAACAAAAAAATGTCCCAAGCGCATGTATTCACTGATAAGGTGCCTCCACCTTTTGATAAAGAAAAGGATGATTACCAAAAATGGTTGAAGAAATTTAATATTTGGAAATCAATTACAGATGTCGACAAAAAGAAACATAGTGGATTGCTGATTTTATGCCTAGATGAAGCGACTCAAGATAAAGTCTTAGAAGCACTAGGAAATACTGATATTATTACAGATACAGGTTCAGATAAAGTTATTTTAGAATTGTCTAAACTCTTTGAAAAAGACAAAACTATCATGCTTTTGAAGCGTATGAAAATTTTGAACTCTACAAAAGACCACAGTCTCTTACTATTCCAAATTATATAACAGAATTTGAACTTAGATGGAATAAGGCAAAAACACATGGCATGACTCTGTCAACAGATATACTTGCTTATCGTTTGCGGAAATCGGCAAACTTACCTCAACATCAAGAACAACTAGTGAAAGCCACAGTCACTGAATTAAATTATGATAAGATGTGTGAACAAATGAAAAAAATATTTGGAACTGCCCCTCAAGGCTCAAAGTTCAATATCAAAGTAGAAACTGATTTCACAGAAAAACCCACTGTACATGGTACATTTTTTGGTAGAAACTTTCAAAGCAGAAGTAGAGGCCAACGTGGAAGAGGCATATGGCCTCCATGGAATTTTAAAGGTGACTCTTCTTTCTCTGTTGGTTGTCATCATAGAGTAACAGAAGACATTTCAAAAATCCCTTAGATCAATATGGTCAGGTCACTAGATGTCTCAATTGTGACTCAAATAATCACTGGGTACAAAACTGTCCAGATAAAATCTCAAGTGTCAGAAATATTTCATACACAACAGAAACATCAGTTGTTGATGATTGTGATTATCAAGATCATCCTAGTGAGGACACTTATTATGAAATAACCTTGTTTCAGGATGTATTTTCCAGCTCTGAAGAAGGGTCTGGTTGGTGAAGCTATGAATAGTGTTGTTCTTGACTGTGGTGCCACAAAAACAGTTTGTGGACAAGTGTGGTTCTCATGTTATTTAGATTCCTTATCAGAAAATGATAGAAAAAGTGTACAATATAAAGATAATCATAACAAATTCAAGTTTGGTGATGGCAACTGGATTTGTACTTCGAAGACTGCCTGTATACCGGTCACTATTGGCAAGATTGAAACCTCTATCATCACTGATATTATAGATGCAGACATTCCCTTTTGCTGGCTCAAGATGAGTTGAAATCTACAAAAGCAAAAATTGATTGTGAAGGTGATACCGCTATAATTATGGGACAAAAACTTTTGCTTTCTTTAGCTAGTAGTGGTCACTACTGTCTTCCTTTGTCTAAACAAAAGCAAATTCTTGTTCAAGCAAGTAGGAATCCAAAGGTCCAGGTTGCACTTTGTAATAAGCATATGTCTCCAAAGGATGCTGCCCTGAAACTGCATCGTCAGTTTTCTCACTGTCCTCCGAGGAAAATCATTGAACTGTTAAATAGTGAGGGAAATGATAATCAAGAAATTATTAATGAAATCTATAAGATATCAAAGAATTGTAAGATCTGCAAAGAATATCGAAGAGCCCCTCCAAGGCCAATTGTTGGCTTACCCATGGCAACTAAGTTCAATGAGTGTGTAGCTGTGGACCTCAAACAATTTGGGAAGGTTTATCTGTTGCATCTGGTTGACCATGCTACCAGAAATAAATCTCCATCTACAGTTGTCAGAGAGCTCTTCAAAGTTTGGATTTCAATTTATGGTACTCCCTGTAGTTTACTTACTTACAATGGAGGGGAATTTGCAAATGCAGAAGTTTTAGAGTTCTGCGAACAACTGAATATTAACGTAAAAACAACAGCAGCTGAATCTGCTGGTCAAATGGCTTAGTAGAAAGACACAATCGTATCATGGGGAAAATGATTCGGAAAACAGTTGCTGATTCTGGCTGTTCACTTGAATTTGCTGTTATGTGGTGTCACTGTGCAAAGAACAGTCTGATAAATGTTCATGGTTTCAGCCCATTCCAGCTTGTTTTTCTCAGAATCCTACACTGCCATCTCTATTAACAAATAAACTCCTTACACTGAACCTAGAGGTTTCCAGTGATATCATTAGAGAGAATTTAAATGCATTGCATTCAGCTCGGAAAGCATTTATTGCTAGGGAAAATTCAGAAAAACTGAAGAGAGCACTTAGACACAATGTTAGAACTTCAGGAGACATCAAGTACTTCACTTGTGACATTGTATATTATAAACGTTTGGACAGAAGGAGGTGGAGAGGCCCGGCTACTGTTTTGGGTCAGGATGGTCAGCAAATTTTGGTGAAACATGGTAGCACATATGTCAGAGTACATCCTTCTCGCTTTTGACTAGAAAAGCCCACAAAATCGGTGATAAGCAGAGTGAACTCGCCAATTTTGAAACATGAATCTACTTCAGATGAACAATCTAAAGACTCTCATTTTCAGGTAACAGAAAATAAAACATCATTTGAAGATATATCAGACGATGATTCACTGATTGACAGCAATAGTGAAGAAAGTAAACAGTGTGTCAATGATAATACTGCTCCAGCAGCAAGCATCAACAAAAATGAAAGCTCTGGCAATAATCTACAACTCCAAGATAGATCATTAAAAGGTGCTGTGAACAAAACAATGACTACCACCTCTCCACCACTTAAGAAGAATATGGAATTAAACATCAGAAAGAATAATTCTGAGTCGTGGGAAGCTATAAAATTAGTATCACGGTCTGGAAAAGTAGAAAATATGGAAATGAGTGGAATGCTATAAACAAGGATGGTCAGACTACGGTTATTGACTTTGATAGCGACATTCAAGATTGGAAAATGGATGTCACAGAAGAACTTAAGTCAAAAGAGGAGATTGATAATGAAATTGGTGATGAAATCTTAATGTGCTATACTTATATTACTGAAGCTAAAGAAGAAATTCTATCAGCAAAACAGAAAGAACTAGACAGTTGGAAATGAAATAATGTTTACGACAATGTTGATAATACAGGTCAAACCCTTATATCAGTAAAATGGATTTTAAAAGCAAAAATTATAGATGGCAAACACCTTGTTAAAGCACGGTTAGTCACTAGGGGCTTTGAAGAAAATGCCACCTTTAGAACAGACAGCCCTACCTGCCTAAAGGTGAGTGTAAGAGTTGCGTTATGTATCATTTCTTCTAAGAGTTGGAAATTGCATTCCCTTGATTACAAAACTGCCTTCCTTCAGAATCAAAAGCTTGAAAGAAAGATCTTTGTTCGACCACCTAAAGAAGCAAAAACATCAAAAGTTTGGCGCTTGAACAAGTCCGTGTATGGTCTTCAAGATGCACCTCACGAGTGGTACCTTACCTTAAGAAGAGCTGTTCTTGACGTTGGATGTAGGAAGAGTTTGGTTGATCCTGGTGTGTTCTTCTGGCATAATAATGACAATCTGGAAGGAATATTAGTCACTTATGTAGATGATAAGCTGTGGGGTGGTACACAGCAATTTGAAAAGGAAGTTATTGAAAAGCTGAGGTCGTTGTTTGTGGTGGGTGTTGACAACACTAGTGCCTTTATGTATGTTGCAATAGAGTTAACTCAATATGCTGATAAGTCAATCTGTATCAATCAGAATAAGTATGGCCAAAGTTTGTCTGAAATTGCTATAGTAAAAGACAGATCTGCAGATAAATCTTCTCCATTAAATACTGAAGAGATCAAAATACTCAGATCCACAATGGGTAAAATTAATTGGCTTGCAAACACATCAAGACCTGATCTAAATTTCAGTGTACACCAAGCAAGTATTTCTCAAAAAGCACCAACTATAGAAAACATAAAAACCTGAATAAATTAGTAAGAGAAATTAAGTCAAGGCCTTCCTCAATATTATTTCCAAGGTTTGAAACTGTCAAACTTAACGCTGAAGGTATATTCAGATGCAAGCTTTAACAGTACAAAAGGCGGTGGTAGTCAGGCTGCATACATTTTATTTTTAACAAATGGTGAATTATCATGCCCCATTGTCTGGAGTTCTTCGAAAACAAAAAGAGTAGTAAAATCTGCACTAGCAGCTGAAACCTTGGCTCTTGCTGAAGGTTCTGATTATGCATATTTATGGTCCAAACTAATTGCCGAAATCATATTTGGCGAAAAAGATTTCTCTCTACCCATCACTTGCTTAACGGATAACAAATCTTTGTACGATGCTGCTCATTCATGCAACCATCTCGAGGATAGACGTCTTCAATTGAAAATCTCAAGCATACGAGAATCCATAGACAAACAGGAAATTGATGTTGAGTGGATTGAGGGTGAAAACCAACTTAGTAATGTGTTAACAAAATTTGGAGCCAAAAGCTTCAAGTTATGTGAAGTTCTCCAAAAAGGACATTTCTAACGAGCTATATTGATCAATTACTTAAGCAAGCTTGTGAAAAAAAAAAAAAAAAGGAGTCAATACAAAGGAAAGGTTACTATGTTTAAGTTTTAGTAAACTAAGTTTTTTGTTTGGTGATGGAGGTACTCTACAAAGTGATCAGTGTGTAGGATGATTTAATTGTTTAGTTTCACTGATAACTATTTGTTTCGGGAAAGATGTATGCAGGTGATATGAGTGAGGGGTAATGTGTGTTGCTCTTGGAAGCCTTTGGGAACGAACCAATCTGATGGGTAGCAAACAGAGAGAGAGGCCAGATTGTTTAGTGTCTCTAATTCTCTCTTTTTTTGCAGATACTTTGTGTGTAGAAGCACAGGTGGGCCTCTTCCAAGACATAACTTAATCGCAAGAGGTTAACAGAAGAAGTCTCCGATCAACAGAGACTATTTCAGTTGCTTACTCAGTGAAGGAACTAAGGTGTCTAACAATTTAAACTTCAGCCTCTGTCACATCGACGAAATGTTGCATCCCTCTTCCTGTTCTCCAAGTACTTTAACGGTAAATGCTCTGACGAACTGCAAGTACTTGTGCTCCCTCGACGTAAATACCCCGACAAACCTGACAAGCAGCTAAATCCCACCACTTCACAGTAGAGATCCCTAGATGCAAGAGAGCCTTCTACTCCAGTAGTTTCTTCCCCAGAACGGCTAGACTTTGGAATTCCTTTCCAGATCCCTGCTTCCCCAACTGTACTGACATGCAGAAGTTCAAGTGCAACATCTTGTTACCCAACTCCTTACACAGTACCCCTGATGCTTATGTCCCTGATAGTAGCCCCCTACTCCAAAGTGGCAATGTGCCTTGTTTGGGGTGAAAATGTAATAAAAAAAAAAAAGAAAGTATTTTTACGCTTTTCATGTTATAATTTTTTCTATATATGGCCTCATCAACATGAAACCATTTCATTTCTCCTACTGATCCCGCTACATATTTTAGTCTTTATTGCCACAAGCGCTGATCTGGACTTGCACCAATTTTCCTGTTAATAATTACTTATAACTATAATCTCCAACCAAAAAACCATATCTAGCAAAAAACAAAAAAAAAACAAAAACCATAATAACAAAATAATCCATGCTCCCTGAAATGTGCTGCGTACAATATCAGAGCTGATGCGTATTTTGCTATAGGGGCCTCACTCGTGTACGTCCGCCAATAAATTTGTATATTTTTAGGTAATGTCCAAGATCATTGCTCGGAAAAAAAAAAATCAAGCTACCGGTAGTGAATACAGTTGATTATGTAACGAAACTGAATGGAAAACATGAAAAATGAAACCATATATTTATTTTTAAAAATTACTTTAGATTTTAACATTTATTGTGTTATTACAAAAAAAAAAAAAAAGAAAACACTTCTTGTATTATCAAATAAGAAAACAAATATTTTATTTTAAAAAAAATAATTTAGTTTTAACACTTTTTGTGTTCACGAAACAACATAAAGCACTTATGCAGTGTGCGTATTGTAGCCTCGCCATAGCCACAGCGAGGTCTACTCAAACAGAATAATGGCGTACAGCTCCAACTGTCAAACCCAGTTGTGTGCACGGCAGTGTAAAGGTTGTTTAAATTACGCGCACATTTCCTTTCTACACGCACACAAATTCTGTGGGCATATAAACTAAACTCTGCCTTTTTATGTGGACGTCTTCCAAAACATCTTACGTCACAAAGATGTCTTTTTTCATCCAATCGGATTATGAAGAAAAGAAATTTAAAAAATATTTTTTCAGACAGCGTTCGTGGAGCCGGTTGAAATCTATAAAAAGGGCATTTTGTGCCAAAACCTATCAGTCGAGCCCAGCCAGCAAGAAGTAAATGAATAATACTGATTCCGTCCACAGGATGTTAAACTCGCACACACTCGAAATTTAATTTCCCACGTGGAGATGGACTTTTCTTACCCTTTTCTGATTCTTGGCTGAAGTAAGCGATGGACTTTTTTTTGTTGTTTAATTCTTTCTAAAAAAAGGACTGATTATTTCTAACCGAGAACTTTTACTTTTCTACTTCATTTCATTTTATTACCTCAGTCGCAGGAACATTTTCTACTTCATTACATAAACAACATTTAATTACCTCAGTCACAGAAAGAAACTCAATTCAGAAGAAACTTTCTGGTCTTCTATTTTCACTTATTTACGATTTTGAAAAAATAAGTTTTGTATTAAATTTATTCTCCGTCTCGGTCATCTTTGCTTTGATTGTTCAACTCCATTCTACACACATATTTTTATTTTTACGAGTTTGTGGGACTAACATTGATACCCATAGTCCCGCAACATGCAGATGGCAGCCATCTTTTCTTGGTACGTTTCACTAAACTGTCTCCAGGTCGTGCTTCTCGGTCAAAAAACATTTAAATAAATAATTTGTTGTTGACCCATCAAAGTTGCCAACTTCAATTAAAAAAAAATGTTTCATTTAAATTACTTATTTGTTTGAAAAAAAAACAAAAAAAACTATTTTACTTCATAAAAATCCAATGTTGCTTTCATTACAAAATTGTTTTATTAAAATTAAACTTTTTTACTTTTAAATAAATATTTTTACAATTATATATTGATACATTTATATACAATAAATATTTTGGTTTTCAAATAGTTTTTTGTTTGGAAAAATATCTTGTTTGTTACTTATTTGCCACATTATTTAACCAAGAGGAAATTGGAGTTAACAATAGCAGCTGTCTGCATACTGCTGAAGTGACCCCCTCCCCCTATAACTTTTAAATAAACAAAAAAATTCTTATATTATTAAATAATACAAGAAGTGTTTTCGCTGCTTATGTATTTTTGGTACTGCGCTATTTTTAAAGTTTTTTCAGGTTAAATTCAAGTTTCACAATATCTTCTTTTTATTAAATTGTTAGGTGGAAGCACACAGTAGTTACAAAACACCCTCCCCATGTTAAGAATGGCTTTTGGAATAATAACATTATTATTTTAGCGTGGTACCAAAAAAACTTAAGTACCGTGTTTTCTTTTCTTTTTTTTTTCGTAATAACACAAGAATTGTTTAAACTAAATTCTTTTGAATAAAATATTTGCTTTCTTTGATAATGTTAAAGGAAAAAGGGCTGTCCCCTTTTCCTGTAAATAAGAAGAACATTAGATAAGTGAAAATGAGATTAGGATAAGCCGAGACTCAAACCTTGTAGGTAAGGTTCAGAAATAGATTTAGAATTTGGAATATTAGAATTTAGCTATTGTTAAATTCTATATAAAAAGTTTGATATTGTTTGTATAAAATAATAAAATATATAATAATAAAATAGTTCGATATTGTTTATATTGTAAAAAGAGTTTGATTGTTCGTTCTTTATGAAAACTGAATTAAAAATGTCAGCTTAAAAGAATGAACAATACAAATTAAAAATATATTGTACAAAAATAGGTTAGCTTAAAAAATAGGTTAGTTGAGAATTCTTTCTTTGCAGAAGTGTGTTTGGAATGTGTGCTTAGCCACATGAGTTGGTCACATTTTGGAACCACATTGATGTCATAGCAAAAAGGAAATTCTCAATATAGGAGCTAGTTTTTAGTCAGATCAAAAGCAGTCAGGCAGTCAAGTTCGAACAGTTAGCAGAGTCGGTCGGAAAGAGCCGACATGGTCAGAGGAGGGTCCCCTTAGAGGCGAAGGGGTAGAAGTTTAATCATCTAGTACCAATGTGAATTCCTGACATCAAATCATTCGACCGGTCCAATGAAATAAAGAATCACCATCGATTTTTGTAACTGTTTGTCTTTGTGTCGTCATTCAACAACTGAAAGGTAAATCAGTTTTTCTATCATCATCTAGAATGAACTTTGTATAAAACCCTTCCAAGTAATGTGTCTCTCCATCCTAAGTAATGATTCTCCCCTTCTGTGTAAAAGAACAGTATAACACATCCCTTCAATAATGAATTCTCATCATCTCCCTCACTGTTGGTTGGTTGGTTGTTTTTGTTTTACGGCATATCAACCCTTTTCGGGTTATTTAATGCCGAATCCAAAGATTTTGAAGAAAAATTTTTTTTATAGAATATATTTGTTGTTTTCAAGTCTGTTTCTATTTAACCCATCATTGGGACCCGAACAGGTACTACCACTCCGGGTCAGAGTGGACCTGGGAGCAATGGTAATTAAAGGGTGGCTCCACACTCTCCAAAGCCCGCAAGCGTGGGCCTCACCACTGGATAGAGTTTAAGGTCATATCCAGGACCCCCTCACTGTTATAAATGTCTTGTCTCCCTAATCGTTACCTCTGTATTTACATGTACCCGATATATGTTCGCCAATATGAAACCCCCTGCTATGCAACAAGAATACAAAAGTGTTTTCTCTTTTTGTTTTTTATTTTTCTGTTCCGTAATAACACAAAAAGTGTTAAAACTAAAGTATTTAAAAACAAAATATGATCTCTTTTTCCATGACTCCGTGATCAAGTATATTTTTTTTAAACAAGTAAAAATAATTTTAAAAACTATTATGGGGGGGGTGTAGTCGCCTTTAAAAACAATATCTCCTTCAAGAA
The DNA here is from genome assembly GCF_053919585.1 of Euprymna scolopes. Taxonomy (NCBI): domain Eukaryota; kingdom Metazoa; phylum Mollusca; class Cephalopoda; order Sepiida; family Sepiolidae; genus Euprymna; species Euprymna scolopes. The sequence goes on from NC_136491.1 coordinate 107,438,936, forward strand.
CGGTCCATAAAATGTGTTTTCGATCAATATTTATTCAATAATGGACCAGTTTTCCTACTGTGAAATATTCTCTCACCTTGTCTTGCACTTAGCAGAATGAAAAAAGTCACAACAGGCTCACCTTTAAACTTCAACGTAAATTTTATTAAAGTAAAAAGATCCAAATCACAAAAGATGTATCATCTTTAGCTGTCTGCCAAGCATGGCTGGTAACACCCGGAAAGGGTAATAGTTCATGTTTATCTTCATAGTTGCAGGATTCAGCAGTCCACGCTGTTCGAAGAATAGTTGCAACAGATCAATGAGTTAAGTGATGTCTTCCAAAGATGAATGCTACGAGACCGGAATTTGGTAGAGTTCTCAAAGGTCAATTCGTTGAACTTTGACCCCTTAACAGCCAAATTTCTGTCCGAAAACGGATTACAAAGATTTTCCCAAATCTCAATACCCTGTATATCAAATTTCGAGTCTGTAGACTGAAAATTAACAGAGTTATTGTGTAGGGAAAGGTACACACACACACACACACACACACACTTTTATGGATATATAAAAATACTGGCTTTCTCTGCCTTAACTGAAAGAAACCAGTAAATGAAGGTTTTGTTTAATGAAGGGTTGTGTATCATATATACTGCGCTGTTACCCCCAACAGCTTAAAAATATTTAATTAGAATGTTTTCTTTAATAATTATTACCAAATATATTTTTATGTAAAATCATTTGAAAAAATATCTAAAAATAAAAAATAAAGGCAATAAAACGTTTGAGGTCCAAACTGCTTCAAGAATACTTAGTTGTAACATTTTCACTAATAATTGCTTTCAAATAGATATATTTGATAAAATAATGAAGAAAAAGTCGAAATTTAAAAAGTCCTACACAAGACCAAACTTCTTAATAAATTACTTATAGCGTTTTCTTTAATAATTACTATCAAATAAATATTTTTTGTAAAATAATAAGAAAAAAAGCCAAATTCACAATATTTAGCCTTTAAAGGGCCAATCTGACAACTCGGTGTGACACCGGCAACTGAGTACCCACGTGATCTAACGCTTTCCAAACTGAAAACGAGGCGTGAATATCAGACCCCTCTTTGCTATGTTTTGTCAGCCTTGAGTGACAAGGATGACTAAGACCCCCCCCCCTTCACACAGACACTTTTTGCCTGAATTTTGTTAAATATATAAATCCAAATTTTACCCGCTAGATTACAAACACAATCTTCAAATCTAGCAAGAAAACGGCTAAATTAGCTACACTGTGGCCTGTAGATCAGCTGATAAAATATATTTAGTTTATTGATCGTCAAATTAAAATACATTGCAATAATGAATACGTTATAAAATACAAATTAAGATGATTAACACCAAAATTATGCATAAACCTTAAGGAATTTGAGGGAGGTCGGAGGTCTTTCTATTTGTCTACGAAACTTTAAAATTACACTTAGTCGGCATTGTGTAAAAACAAAAAATTAAGTCTTAAATTTTTAAGTTCGATAGATATGGACATATATATGGTCATTGTACAATGACTGATGTGGAAAACACCCTAAAAACATAAAATGAAAAAACGAAAATTTATATAAAATAGTCTAACTTTTGTTTAAACTTTGGGCGCCGTGCTAAATGAGCTACAGCTGCCGCGATTTTTAAAAATAGGGTCCTCGGAATTTCTTGATGATAATTCCGCCCAGCAGTGCAAAGCACTACCGAGTGCCAGATGACGGCAAGGGCGTCATTAGATATTGACGGTGTAAGACTCGGATATTCAATGTGCGCTCGCAATATATACGAATCAGCCGTCGCCACACTTATAGCTTCCACTTGTTTGCATATTTGTATCACGAATCTACAATAATTAATTATTACTAAAATTAGTAATATAATTATTTCCTCAAAATCGATATTTTATCTCATTTAAAAAATAATAATGGGTGTAGATTTTGTACTTAATTTGTTTTATTTGTAAATAATTCAACTTTATTCACCAAGGACGAAATGGTTTTGATGTCGACAAGGGAAATAATTCTGTAATTTGTTTGCTGCTGCTAGCGACTAAAAGTATTTCTCTTTCGTTGTTTTCGTTGTTGCCTTATACTAAATTAGTTTTTTCCTTATATGATTTTGATGAGGTCAAAATAAATAAAGTCGATGAAGCGTATTTACTTATCCCAACCAATTCCGGTTTTGAAAGTCGCAGGAAATAAACAATGTTAGCTAATTTGAAGATGTCTTTACTCAATCTAAAAACTCGATTCGATTACTTGTAAAAAAAAAAAAATAAAAAATAAAAATAATTTTAAATTTCACCATTTTGCTTCATTTTTTTTTTTCTTCACAATTTTGTTGTAAAATGAATCATTTGTCTTAAAATAGTATCTTTATTTTGAAATAAAATTTTCGAACTTTAATTCGATATGGTAATCGCTGGCGGCCATTCCTTTGTTTGTTGCACTAGAAAAATAACTTATCTTGCCTTTGATAACATTTATTTGTGATATATTTGTTTTTTGACAATTTTCCGAATCTCTGTGTATAGTAAAATAAACCCCCCAAAAGATATGAAACTTGAATTTCACCTGAAAAAAAAAAAAAAAAAAAAAAACTATTTAAAAATAGCGAGGTACCAAAAATAAACACCGAAAACACTTCTCGTATTTTTTGATAATATAAGAGTTTTTTTTTTGTTTTTTTTTTTTAAGTCATTGGAAGGGTTGCAGTTCTGCAGTATGCAAACGGCGGATATTGTTAGGGGGTGATAACTCCAATTTCTTTTTGGTCAAATAACGCGGTAAATAACTAAGGTAAATAGGAAGAATTACTCCATCCTCGAAAATTCCTATTTTAATTTAAAATTACCACTCGGATAGGTTTTCAGGGTCGCTGAAAACGAAAATAACGTTTAAAATTACGGCAAACGAGTAGTTTCCAAGATATGAAGAAATGTTAGTTTTAAAAAAGTGAGGAATCACTTTTCTATATTAATTTGACGTAAAATGAGCACCTACTTTGTGGCGACAATTTTTTTCGGGGGGGGGGGGCTTTCTTTCCACCCTCGGAAAATCCTTTAAAATTACCACTAACTTTTAAAATTCCAGGAAAAAAGTAGTTTCCAAGATATGAAGAAATGCACTCACTTTATGGTCACTGCCGGTTTGTTTTTGTTCTTTTTTGGGGAGGGATATTCAATTATAGTTTAATTAACTGTTTTAACGCAAGTAACGCGCCGACATTAACTGAGCAGAAGGTGGGCGGGGGGGGAGTTGTGGCAGCCGCGGCCCCACAGCACTCCCCATCCCTCCACCGCCTCCCACCAAATGTAAACAGAATTTTTGTAAAATATTAAACAGTTCTTCTGCTCAAAACAGTTAATTAAACTGCATAAGCACCTGTTAAAAAACTATACAAATTCTATAATTGAATATCCCCCTCCAAAAAAGAATGAAAAACAAACCGGCAGCCCCCACCTCTCTCTCAAAAAAAAAAGGTGACCATAAAGTGAGTGCATTTCTTCCTATCTTGGAAACTACTTGTTTCTTGGAATTTTAAAAGTTAGTGGTAATTTTAAAGGATTTTCCGAGGGTGGAAAGAACCCCCCCCCCCCAAAAAAAATCGTGGCCACAAAGAGGGTACTCATTTTATTATTATTATTATTATAAAAAAGTGATCACCCACTTTTATTATTATAAAAAAGTGATCCCCCACTTGTTTAAAACTAACATTTCTTCATATCTTGAAAACCACTCGTTTGCAGTAATTATAAACGTTAATTTCGTTTTCCGCGACCCCGAAAACGTTTAAGAGTGGTAATTTTAAAAGAATTTTCGAAGAATTTTTTACCCGTACTATATTGCACTCGCATCTCATGCCCTGCTATCATCTAAAATATAGTTTGGGCACAACTCGTAGTTCAATTCTTAACACCTACTCACACTCTAATATTATACTAGACCAAAGCTCACATGAATAAAAAAAAAAAATAAAATAAAATAAAAGGAAAAAAATAATAAAAAAAATATATATACAAAAGAGAAAGCCTCAAACCACATTATCTCCTCCTAACAAGCCTCCTTACAATCATAGTTGCTTACACTGCATGAGCTCTACTCAACCCCTTTATCCAGTAACAATGAAATAACAATGTCCCTAATCCACTTTGAGGAGTGTAACTATTTAGCAGATATAACCTCTACAAACTAACCCAATAACATTAACTAACCACGCGGGGTCGCAGAAATACCTGGATTAGAACCCAGGCGCGGAGCAAACCCTCTCAGTGGTGATGGACCCAGTAGATCTTTCCAGATCATCCGTCTAGGAGAAGGAAAACTCTGAAACTAAACCAAAGAGGAGGGAGGCCTCTTCAGTCTTGGATGACAACCTTCCTAGAGCTGGTGACTCAAACAAATTACCGATTTGCAAACCTAAAATGCTTAAGGAGTAGATAGGTCCTGCCTATCGCCCGGCTTCCATACTCCTTCTTTGCCTATTAGTCAGGCGCAGAGATACTATCACAGTGATTCGACAGAAACACCCAGTGGTAGATCTTGTTTCTTGTCTAGGGCAATGAACGCCGTTTCCCCACTCCCGACACACCCCACCCCTAAAGCTGTGGACTTGAGAATGCTTCAGTACCACATATGCCTGAGCAATTAGATTGGGTTGACCTTCCTCTGATGGGTTGAGGGTACCGGATTGACAGTTACTGGCTGCTGTTTCCGATTGGTAGTACAGGAGCCCTAACTCTTTGGTAGCGCTTAAAGCGGCTGCTCCATCAACAGTTGAATAATTTCGGGATGTTTGCAGTGCCATGGGGCGCATGGAAAGGGACCCTGCACTCATCCCCGGTGGGCTTTCCTGAGGCCACAGTCCTAGTTGATGGAGGGTCAGCTGATGGTCTACTTGTGATGCATGTGTGATATTCTGCATAACCTCCTGTTCGGCTTCCCCTAACCCAACTGAAACTCGTCAAAAAACATGATGACAGTACAATCTAAAAATAAGCTTAAACCAGGCTTAGGGTCAAACAAATCCAACTTGCCTCCTCCCTTGAGGCTTGCATTCACAAATATCCGTAGGTTTAGAACTAATTTAGCTGATGTTGAAGCATTTCTCCTAACAAATACCCCGGATATCTTAGCACTAAGTGAGACTAACCTACACTCCTCCATCCCATCTAACTACTTTAACATGCCTGGATATCTCCCACTCTGCCGTAAGGACTCTGACAGACATATGCACGGACTTGGAGTTTACATTCGTAATACCCTTCCCTTGACTAGAGAAACAAACCTAGAAACGGATGATCAAGCCTTTATGTGCTTTAGACTAATCATGCAACACAACATTAGCTACTTTTACTTTCTCTACCGCTCTCCCTCGATCCAAGACTGCACCATAATAAACAAAGTATCTGACAGCATAGACACAGCACTCTCCTTCGACACTAGCGCCCAAGTACATGTATTTGGCGACTTTAATGTCCATCACAAAAACTGGCTTGGATTCTCTACTTACACAGATGCAGCAGGCAGCACAACTCATAGCTTCTCTGTATCTCACTCCCTATCGCAAATTGTTACTTTTCCAACCCGCTTCCCTGATCAGGAAGAAAAACATGCATCACTATTAGATCTGTTTTTGACGACAGTTCCTGATGATTGTGTAACGAAAGCCGACAGCCCACTTGGGAACGCTGATCATGCGGTGATAATGGTTGAAATTGCCCTAAACTCTAGACCCAAAACTGAAGAGCCAGTGCTCAAAACAACGAGATATTATAAAAAGGCTGACTGGGAAGCTATCAGAGATCTTATCAGAGACGCCCCATGGGGAAATATTTTTTCTCTTCCTGCTGAACAGTGTGCAACCGAGACCACTGAATGGTTCAAAACTGCAATCGAAGCACATGTTCCCATGCGGAAATTCTATAGCAAGCCCCACTCTCCCCAATGGTTTACTTTGACTTGCGCAACTGCCATTGCTCAAAGGCAGCATGCATTCCGCAGGTTTAACCGACATAAGTACAGTTCAAACAGACAGAAGTACATAGAAGCTAGAAATAACGTTAAGAAAGAAATAGCGACAGCTAAGAGGGAATTTACGGAAACCACTAAAAAAACGCATCGAAGCACAAAAACTAGGAACTCGTGACTTCTGGAAAATCTACAACAGTGTAGTAAATAACGGGCAATCAACAATTCCCCCACTAACCAACAATCACGAGGTTCTTTGCTCAGCAACCGAGAAGGCTAACATGCTTGCCAGTCGGTTTGCCTCAAACTCCACACTGGACCCTCTAAACCACCCCCTACCTCAATTTCCTATGCGGACAGATGCCACGCTAGACGATCTGATAATCACCCCTGCTCAGGTGCATGCTATCATAAAAAACCTTGACACTTCCAAAGCATGTGGACCCGACCTCATCCCAGCTGTGCTATTAAAAAAGTGCTCAGCCGAAGTAGCTCCAGTTCTCTCCAAACTCTACAACAAATGCCTTAATGAATCTTGCTTTCCGAGCTGTTGGAAAACTGCTTCTGTAGTACCAGTATTCAAGAATTCTGGCGAAAGAACTGACCCATTAAATTATCGCCCTATTAGCCTCCTCCCACTTTTTGCCAAAATATTTGAGACCTTAATTAACCATGCTCTAGTCCAGCACCTTACAGATGCTAAACTTCTTACCGACCATCAATATGGATTTAGACAAGCCCGTTCCACGGCAGACATCCTCACTGTAATCTCTGAACGCATATACCATTCACTGGACAAAGCGGGAAAGGGCAGAGCGGTAGCTCTAGATATATCTAAGGCTTTTGACAGGGTATGGCATGAGGGTCTCCTCAGGAAGATTAGATCTTACGGTATCACTGGTAGAATACTTAACATAATTAAATCCTTCTTAGATAAGAGAAAAATCCAGGTTGTCCTCGACGGTCGTACATCTAAACAATATGATATAAATACGGGAGTGCCCCAGGGATCTATCCTTGGACCTCTGCTGTTCCTGATATTCATAAATGACCTCCCCGACAAAATTGCCTCTGAGATGGGTATATATGCTGATGACACCACACTCTTTAGCAGGCACGACAGGAAAACAAATGAACATATATCTAAAGAAATGGCAGAAACACTAGAGGATGACCTCCAATCAGTAGTAGAATGGGGACAAAAATGGATGGTAACGTTCAATGCCACCAAGACAAAACTGGTTTCCTTCAATAATTACAAGAAACCTTCTCTACCACCTATAGCAATGGCCAACGACTCTTTATCTGAGAGTACGTCTCTCAAGCTCCTTGGCCTAACGTTCACAGGAAACATGAGTTGAAACAATTACATCGAGGGCATTGCCAGGGCCGCTGCAAGGAAGGTGGGCTCTCTCTACCGTGCTAGAAAACTTCTAACACCCGAAAGTATCCTGTACCTCTATAAGGCCACCATTCGCCCATGTATGGAGTATTGCTGTCATATTTGGGCCGGTGCATCGGCTACTAGTCTCTCGCTCCTTGACAGTGTTCAAAAGAGAGTCGCAAATCTGATAGGCCCTAAACTGGCATCTAAACTTCAGGCTCTGTCCCATCGTCGAAACGTTGCATCCCTCTGCCTGTTCTACAAGTATTATAATGGTGAATGCTCTGAAGAACTGCAAGCACTTGTGCCCCCACGACGTGAACACCCTCGACAGACCCGACAAGCTGCAAAGTCCCACCCCCACACTGTAGAGATCCCTAGATGTAAAAGATCTTTCTACTCCAGTAGTTTCTTCCCCAGAACTGCTAGACTTTGGAATTCCATTCCAGGTCACTGCTTCCCCAACTGTACTGACAAGCATAAGTTCAAGTGCAACGTGAACCAACATCTCGCTGCCCTAATCCCTACATAGTACCCCAGTAGATGTTTCCCCTGATAGTAGCCCCCTACACCAAAGTGGCAATGTGCCTTGTTTGGGGTGAAAATGTAATAAAAAAAAAGGTGGAGTAATTCTTCATATTTACCTAAACAAGATTTTTTTTCCGAACATAAAAATATTTGAAAACCAAAAAATTTATTGCATAAAAATGTATCACTATATAATTGTAAAAATATTTATTTAAAATTCTGCGTAAAACAATATAATCTTAATAAAACAATTTTGTAATAAAAACATTAGATTTTTATAAAGTAAAATCGCTTTTTTTCCGAACAAATAAATAATTTAAATGAAACATTTTTTTAATTAAAGCAACTTTGAAGGGTCAACAACAACTAATAATTTCAATGTTTTTCGGCCGAGATGCGCCACCTAGCGACAGTTTAGTGAAACGCACCAAGAAAAGATGACCACCGTCCGCATACTGCACAAGTGCCTTTTGTTGTTTCGTGAACACAAAAAGTGTTAACACTAAATTAATTTTTTTGAATAAAATATTTGTTTTAATATTTCAAAATACAAGAAGTACTTTTTTTTCGTAGAACTGTTAAAAACTAAAGTAATTTTTGGTAATGGTGCATAATAGGAGACAGGAACTTTTAAACACACCGGAAGTTGGCACACGCGTCTATCAATTTAAGTATGGAAGCACAGAATTGATACAATTTTCAATTATATTTATGTTTATTTTTTAAAACTTAATTAAACATAGTTATTTAAAAAAAATATGCGATTAAAATATAAAACAATTAATAAAAGAGTTTATGTATTTTTATAAATTTGTTGTTAATATATTTTTTCAAAAATATTTATTTATTTTTTTAAATGTAGTTAGTTTTACTATTTAAACCTGCGTAATCTATTAGAGTCTTTTTTACTCAATTATTTTTTAATCGCATATTTTATTTATCAAGTTTGTAGAAGACTAGGATATAAATACCCTAAACTCGCCACAAGAAAAAATAATGAAACGAATTGAATGAAGGAAACAAAGAACTCAAATGCTGGAATAAAATAAACATGTTTATTTTCTGTTGAGAAATGAAAGTCTTGGGTGTACATGTGTTCATTCAACCGTTGACGACTACGCGCATGGAAGGAAAGGGGAATGCAATAGAGAAACGCGAAGTGGCAAGCCGGCCTGTCGAAAGAGAGGGTTAAGCTCAGTAGAGCGTCGCGCACATGTCTGTTTTGATGGACCAAAGCCGAAGGGGAGATAGAGTGAGAAAGTCAATCCAGGTTATGGAGATAGAAAGCGTATAAAGTGTACGTACTGTTTGTTAGCTTGTGCCCCATACATAGTCGCAGGGGGCGTGACGCACGTGGGCGCCCCGAAAGGGGGGGGGCGAATGGTCCGACGACCGCTCAGCTCGAGAGCTAAGTCGAAAAAGGAAGATGCTGCTTATTGCTCTTTCTTTTGCGCATGTGTGGATTTCCTTTGAAAGGGGAAGTGACGTTGTCCGTGTGTGTGTGTGCATACGTGAATGTGAGTGTATGTACGCGAATGTGAATATATGTACGTGTGTGGATGTGGGCGCGTATGTTTGTGTGCGCATATGTATATGACAAGTAATATAGCTTGAAATGGGAACGCGTTTTTGTGTGAGACTAGGAAAGACTCAAGCAATATTCCTCTTCCTAGGAAAAAAAATATATGCAGTGTATATATATTTATATATATATATTTATTTTTTGTAAGTAATGTTTTCGGCAATTGATTTTTCGTCCTGTTTTTTTTTTTTTGCTGTTAGTGTGGTTGTTTGAAGCAAAACATCAAAAACGGAATGTGTACGTAAAAAAAAGCATTTACTTACATGTGGAAAAGGCGTTTACTCTTTTTTTAGGGTGATATTTGTTTGGTTGTTTTTTTTTTGTATGCTGACATGTGCAACGAGTTGCTTGGACAGTGAAATGAATTGTTCGTTTGGAAGGAAAATTTTTGTTTCGTGTTGACAGTGTCTTCGCATGTGAGTCTGTTGTAATGTGTGCATTGTTTGGACGGGCGCTAGTTGCACATTCGTTCTTGTTGAACGAGGTGTGGTTGCCGGCTGTCAACAAAACTTCCAAGTTGTGAGTTTATCAGCGTGCGTGGTGCATCTCAACTTGTATTGTTGATTCAACTTCTTCCTATATGTTGATAGGGATGTCCTGTAATTGTTTCTTTGTTGTTGTGTCTGCTGTGCGGGAGGGAATGTGTATGGGCCTATGTGATTTTGTTCCTCACGTTTGTTGCAAGGTAATGTCAGGAAATCATGAAAAATGTTTGTCGAGCTCAAATTTTTCTTTAAATTCGGTATGAAGTTGAGAGCTCCGTGTTTGTTTTCTGCTGAGTCTGACGAGGAGTTTCACCATTGTTATTTGTAGTAGTTATTCCTGTCGGTAGTGGTTCACTTGTTTTTCTTTGTTGAAATCTTCGTTTTTTTTCTTTATCAAATAAAATGCGCGTCTCGCTCAAAACAATTAATTTCAAAAAAGTAGGGTCACCATGCTTGTTCGTTCCACATCAGTCGGGCGCCACTTTGTTGTGGTGGTGAAAATTAGGACTAACGAGTTGAATTGAGAAAGAGACGAAGTACGTGTTAAATTGAATTAAACGAACTAGGATTTATTTCGTGAAGAAACAAATGAAAGAAAAGGGTACAGCACGTGTTTAGTTTAGTGTGCGTCTCTCGCTGTTAACTGGTGAGAGGGAAAGTTTATTGTTGTAGAGAGAGAGAGAGTCTGTGTGTATAAGAGTGTTTCGCTCAAACTCATCCATTTCATTTCATTTTAAATAAAGGGGTCACCATTTCATGTAGCGCATGGCAAGAAAAGGAAATGGAGTAGAGGAACAAAAAATGAAATACTGGAATAAAATGAACATGTCGTTTATTTTCTGTTGAGAAATGAAAGTCTTGGGTGTACACGTGTTCATTCAGCCGTTGAAGATTACACGCGTGGAAGGAAAGGGGAATGCAATAGAGAAACGCGAAGTGGCAAGCCGGCCTGTAGAAAGAGAGGGTTAAGCTCAGTAGAGCGTCGTACACATGTCTGTTTTGATGAGAAAGTCAATTCAGGTTATGGAGATAGAAAGCATATAAAGTGTATGCACTGTTTGTTAGCTCGTGCCTCATACATAGTCACGGGGGCACCCCAAACAGGGGGGGGGGCGAATGGTCCGACGACCGCTCAGCTCGAGAGCTAAGTCGAAAAAGGAAGATGCTGCTTATTGCTCTTTCTTTTATAGGTGTTTCCGGTAGTCTTTTGCGCATGTGTGGATTTCCTTTGAAAGGGGAAGTGACGTTGTCCACGCGTGCGTGTATATGTGTATGTTAGCGTGTGTATACATGAATGTGAGTGTATGTATGCGAACGTGAATATATGTACGTGTGTGGATGTGGGCGTGTATGTTTGTGTGCGCGTATGTATATGACAAGTAATATAGTTTGAAATGTGAACGCATTTTTGTTTTTTAGGAAAGGCTTGCGCAAGTTTTAAAAAATTTTTAATCGCATATCTTTTCAACTATGTTTATTTAAGTTAATGTTATATATTTTGTCAAACTATTTAAATATTTAAAAAAAGTATATTTATTTAAAGAAACATGAAAAAAAACTATGAATGTGTCAGTTTTTTCAGTTTAAAAAATGTGAATGTGTCATATATGTTAAAAACACTAAATTCAAACAACATAATAAGTATGAATAAACGCAGGTTTAAATAATGAAACTAACTATATTTGAGAAAAATAAAAGAAAAAAAACAAAACCTAAATGTTAAAAAAATATATTAACAAAACATTTATAAAATTTTAAAAATTCATAAAAATATACAAAAATACATAAATTTTTTTATCAATTGTTTTTTTTTAAATTTTTTTAATAGCATATATTTTATGCGATTAAAGAATAAAAAAAATAATTCATAAAAAAAAAGTTTACGTATTTTAATATATTTTTATTATAAGGGGGGTTGAAAAAAAAATAAACATAAAATATAATTGAAAATTGTATTGATTCTGTGCTTTCGTACCTAAATTGAGAGACGCGTGTGCCAACTTCCGGTGTGTTTAAAAGTGAGTATCTTCTTTTATGCATCATTATCTATTTTTTTTTTTTAAATAAATATATGGTTTCGTTTTTTGTGTCTTCCGTTCGGTTTCGTTATATAATCAACCGTATCCACTTCCGGTAGCTTGATTTTTTTCCGACTAGTGATCTTGGACATTACCTAAAAAATATACAAATTTATTTTCTTTTGGAGGGGGGGGGCTGGTTTTAAAACTATATCCACCTCAATATTTTCTTTAATTTTCTATTTTTGAGCGATTATTGAGACTCCTAAGACGTGATCCTCCCATGTTGGACATTATTTGTTCAAAAGTAACACTCGACATTACTTGTATTTTTTTTTTAACTAAATAAACTCTTTAAAATAAGTTTAACTACTAAAAACTTACAAAGCTAGTTAGAAAACAAACATTTAGAAAAATCAATTTAATTATTTTTTAAACAACAGTAAACAAATAAAAATATATATTTTTTAAAATATTATGGGATGTGTATTCTCTTTTAAAAACAATATCTCCTTCACTAACGGTCATAAAATGTGTTTTCAATCGATATTCATTCAATAATGGACCAGTTTTCCTAGCTAGCAAAAATGAACAAGTTTTCTGGATACGAGTTTTCTGGGGACGAGTTTCCCTAAATATATATACAGTGATGATCATATTTATTGGCACGGTAAAATAAAAGTTAAATTTTGTCTAATAAATTCTAAAAAAGGGATTAAATTAAAGAAAATAACAAAGTATATTATGTATTTTTAACTGGCCTTTCCGATGCAGCAATCGGATTTTAGAAAAAATAAATAACAAAGGAACAACAAACATAATTGCAAAAAACCCTTGTTCAAAATTATTGGCACGGCTTTGTTTTTCTTTTAGTATCAGTATAATATCAATCAATTTCTGGTTTACGTGCTTTCTGAACTTTTTTATAGCCATATTATGCTTGTTTAACGCTAATTCAGTGAATAATTTTTTTCAGATAATTTTTAGATAGCGATTTATTTAAACTATTATAAGTGACTAAATTATAATTTTCAATCGCCATGGTTAAAACTAAGGAACACAGCGAAGACGTCAGGAAGCTTGTTGTAGCATGCCATACCAATGGGGAGGGCTATGATAAGATTTCAAAGAAGCTAAACCTTCCCAAATCCACTGTTAGAGCCATAATAAACAAGTTCAAATCGCAAGGCCACGTTATGAGTTTAGAGGGTAGAAGGAGAAAAAGGATTCTTTCCCCAAGAGATGAACAGAAAATTGTTCGACAAGTAAAACAAAACCCAAGGATCTCTGTTGGGGAGATTGTTGATGAACAGAGCACCTCTGGAGTGAATGTATCTCGACATACAGTTGGTAGAGTTTTGAAGAGAGCTGGTTTAAAAGCATGTCGTCCGAGAAAGACTCCCTTATTGAAGCCTATGCACCTGAAAGCAAGGCTAGCCTTTGCAAAACGTCATATTGATAAAGATGTTGCATTCTGGAAACGTGTTCTATGGACTGACGAAACGAAAATAGAGTTATTTGGCCATAATAAAGTGTCTTATATTTACAGAAAATCTGGCGAAGCTTTCCTGCCTAAGAACACCATACCCACAGTGAAGCACGGTGAAGGCAGTTTGATGTTTTGGGGATCCTTTGCTGCCTCTGGACCAGGGCGACTTGTTAAGGTCACAGGTAACATAAAAAAGGAAGATTATGTTAAAATATTGGATGAAAACCTGAAAGACTCTGCTAAAGAGCTCTCACTTGGTCGTCGTTGGTGGTTCATGCAAGATAATGACCCAAAGCATTCGGCTAAACTGACTAAGAAATGGCTTGAGGACAATCATATTAATGTTTTGGAGTGGCCATCACAAAGCCCAGACCTTAATCCAATTGAAAATTTATGGAGAACATTAAAATTGAGGGTAATGCAAAGGAAGCCTAAGAATCTTATTCAATTGGAGGATTATTGTCAGGAAGAGTGGGCTAAAATTACTACTGAAGAGTGCAACAACTTGGTTGTAAACTATGAAAAGCGACTGAGGAAGGTAATCAAGGCCAAAGGCTATACAATTGATTATTAAATAAATCGTGCCAATAATTTTGAACAAGGGTTTTTTGCAATTATGTTTGTTGTTCCTTTGTTATTTATTTTTTCTAAAATCCGATTGCTGCATCGGAAAGGCCAGTTAAAAATACATAATATACTTTGTTATTTTCTTTAATTTAATCCCTGATAATCTGACCGCCGTAAATTTACCATTTGCATTGTATGAACCCCTAGACTTTGGTACTATTTTGTGCCATTTCATCGCCTTCGGTATTGTTTTTCTTACATGATATGTTCGTGTGCGAACGGGCGGAGTGAAGTGTCTTATCGCACCGCGTAGGAATCTTTCTAATAAAAAAGTAAAAAAAAAAAAAATGTGGTTCATTTTTTTTTGTCTTACATAGTTTTTAATGCTTTTTTAATTGATCAAAAAATAAAGTTTTCACAAGCGGTTTGCAAAAACATAAGCAGCAAACACATTTTTATGTTTTTCATTCTTTTTTTGGGGGGGGGATAATCCGTTAACAGGTGCTTTTGCAGTTTAATTAACCATTTTTCCGTAAGTAACACGCCAACATTTACCATTTCACAAAAATTCTGTTTACATTGGGGGGGGGGCGGTGGTGGTAATATTTTCACATTTTTTTTGTTGTGCAAAGAAGTTTCAAAAGAAATGTTCACTTGCTTCATTGAAATGTAAATTTCTAAAAGGAAAAAAAATTAAATTCACTTACCGCATCGTTCTATTAAACCTTTTATTGTTTATATAATTTGACTTTGCTTGTTTTATTTTAAAAACATATAAAGGTTGACAAGACATTTTTCATTCACTAATGAGATTTTTCATTCATTTACTAATGGAAGATTGTCGGCAAAAAAAAAAAAAAAAAATTGCCAAAAGATAAGCGCCCCCACCTTTTTTTTAGTCTCTAGTTAGAAAAACCACTGATTTTTAACATGATTTACTAACAATGAGAGCACTGTAAGATCTTTTTTCTCTAAGGGTTAAGTATTCATCAACTTTTTCATGGACTTGGCATAGTTAGGCTGTTTTATACATAAATAAACTTCGCTCACAAATGAAAACAATGTTACCTCGCGACCCCTAAAGTTTTGCAACAGTGCAAAGATAACTAATCATGGGCCTTGAAGTTTTGAAGCAGACAGACAGTGCCTATGTATGTGACAGAATAAGAAAACTCATTAAGATAAATAAAGATTACCTTTTAAGTAGTTAATAAAATTCTTGTATATCATATTAAATATGTTATGAAAAGTTCTATGACGTTTTTATCATAAATTTTTGACAGCATTTCAAACAAATAGTTCAACTTTAAAATATAAGAAAGAATCATAATGAAAGAATCGTAAATCTAAGGTATTTTTTAACGATGCAATTCCGATTCCGATACCCCCCAAAATACACGATTCTTACGATTAACGATTCCGATTAATCGTCCCACGACTAATATATATGTATATGTATGTGTATATATATATATATATGTGTATTAGATTAGTGATGGGACAATTCCAAAATTTTTCCAGATTCCGATCCAATTACCGATTCTGTTCTGAATTTCTGATTTGATTCCCGATTCCGATTCTTTTACATTTTATAAATATTTAATTAGAGATTTTTTTTCTAAATTTTCAAATTATTACATAAACCCTGGGAAATTTCTGCATATATTTTTTTCTCAAATGTTTTAATTGTAATTGATTAAAAATTGTAAGACAAGAAAACATTTATTTTGATTTTAAAACAAAGCCAGATTGTATTAATTCGTCGTTAGTATACAACATACTACTTAAAGGTTTTCATAAACAGTTGAAAATAGTCGACAATTGGTAAAATGAGAAAATGATATAAGAACAAAATATTAACAACGCCCCCTCCCATTGTTATGAACAAATTTCTAAATAATAATGTTACTATTTAGAATACCATTTTTTACATGGGGAGGGCGTAGACATTGTTTACTATTATATGCCTTCCTTCTATGAATGAAGTTTAAATTTCATTTTAAATATAAAAATTTGGTGGGTTATTAAATTTATTTGACTTGCTAGCAACAAAAACAAAAACGAAATGCAAAAAATAATAATAATAACAAATTTATAGATTTACACTCAGCTAAATCCCTATTCGAAAATGAAATATTACTTTAAAAAAACCTCAGCAGGAAAATCAATCATTTTAGTATTTAGAGTGGATGCTCATTTTAAAATATAAATTTAATGTAAAATAAACGGTAATTCTTTTTTGGGATGCCAGCACGCCAGATTTCAATCCGCCATTTTGGTTCGCCAAAAAGTATGCCAGTCCGCCAAATTTCATTTCGTCATAAAAACAGATTTCTATAGAAAAAAACTTATTTGTACATTTTTATCTAGCGAATAAACATAAAATTACATAGGAAAAACCACGTTTATTATTTTTAAAATCCAACAACGGGGCTGAAGTCGCTGTTTTGCTTCTAAAACAAAACTAACTTTTTGATAACTCTCTCCTTGGCCTACCTGGAAAATGTTTTTCTAATAGAATAAAAATTAATAAAGTTTATTTTTATAAGAACATTTATACATTTATCTAAGTAATAAAATTACTTACGAAAAGCTAAATGTATTATTTTTAAAAATCCAATTCTAATAGGAATTTAGATAAAAATGGCACTGGAAAAAATTGGCACAGTAAAAACGGCAAAAGAGAATAAATAGGAAAAATTGGCAGGTTGATTTGACAATGGGTTTGAGAAGTGCTGGCTAAGCTCTCATTCCTCTAGTTTAAAATTCTTCCCCCAAAATAAAATTAAATAAATATTTTTAGTAGACATTTACACAGGTATGGGTGAGGTTAGGCTTTTTAAATAGGGACTAATGCTTTTTGTTAGTTTGACAGATTCTTTTAGCAAGCCAGTGTGAAAAGTTTTTAAAGTAGTATAGTTAAAGACTATAAAATGTTAATTGATGTTGTATCCACTCCCTTTCTTTCTCTATTCATTTGATTGTTCATCACAATTTATAACCCTAGCAAAGCTATTATCAAAGACTCGGTGAAAAGCCAGGCAAATAATATCAATGGTGCCTGGAAAACTCAGAAAACTTGTCCATTTTTGCTAGGAAGGAAAACTAGTCCATAATTGAATAAATGATTGAAAACACATTTTATGGCCATTCTTGAAGGTGATATTGTTTTTAAAAGCAACGATAATATTTTTAAAAAAACTTATTTTTACTTGTTTAGTCTTGTTAAAAAAAAGATAAACTTGATCAAGGAGTCATGGAGCCAAGACACAAAAAACGAAACCATATATTTAAAAAATACTTCAGTTTTAACACTTTTTGTATTATTAGGAAACAAAAAAAGAAAGAAAACACTTATTATCAAAGAAAGCAAATATTTTATTCAAAAGAATTAATTTAGTTTAATCAATTCTTGTGCTATTATAAAACAAAAAAATAAAACACGGTACTTATGTGTTTTTGGTACCTCACTGAAGTAATAACATTATTTCGAACGCCATTCTTAATATGGAGACAGGAGGATGTTGTGTAACAATTCTGTACTTTCACCTAACAATTTAATAAAAACAGATATCATAAAACTTTAATTAAGCTTGAAAATACTATTTAAAAAATAGCACAAACTTTGCAGCTAATTCTACCCTATGCGACGAAGGCCATCAACTCCCCATATTTCCTCCTATAACACAGAACAAGCTAGGTAACATACAACTATCCGTGCATGAGGTCGCCAAGCTAATAAAGAACCTAGATTCCAGTAAAGCAACTGGCCCTGATGGCATCCCAATTATAGTGTTAAAAAAGCTTCAACCAGAACTTGCTCCCATACTTACGAAACTATTTAAGCGCTGCCTTAAGGAGAAGTGCTTCCCGACTCCCTGGAAGACCTCATCAGTTTGCCCTGTATTTAAGAATTCAGGTGATAAGTCATCTCCCTCTCAGTACAGACCTATAAGTCTCCTGTGTGTTATGAGTAAGTTGCTGGAATCCATATTAAATAGAGAAATAGTCAACCACCTCAGCAGGGATAACCTTCTTAGTGACACAAAATATGGTTTCCGCTCTGCAAGATCTACCGCAGATGTGCTGACGGTTATATCCCACAGGATTAGTGAATCTCTTGACAAAGGCTTCATTTCTAGGTCAATTGCTCTTGACATATCAAAGGCCTTCAACAAGGTATGGCGTAAGGGTCTACTTCACAAGATTTCCAGCTACGGTATAACTGGAAATGTTTTCTCAATCATTAAATCATTTCTCTCCGATAGGCTCATAAGAGTAGTGGTAGATGGACAAAAATCGGAGGCCTGCAATATAAATGCTGGAGTCCCTCAGGGGTCAATCCTGGGCCCAACTCTCTTCCTGATCTACATCAATGACCTCCCTAAACACATACTAAAATAATTCGTTGACATCTATGCTGATGACACGACCATCTACGGCAACACATCAAAGGCTGTAAATGACAAAGTTCTCTCTGATTCTCTCTCCTCTGATCTCGAGCGCGTGGTTCAGTGGGGAAGATGTGGCTGGTTACCTTTAATGCATCCAAAACCAAACTCCTATCCTTACATCATCAACGCTCTGATCCCCAGCTGGCATCAATTGTGATGGATGGCTCTCGTCTGGGTGAGGCCCCGTGTTTTGACAAGCTTCTGGGTTTGACCTTTACTCCTGATCTGAAATGGAACACGTACATCAAGTCTGTTGCCAAGGTCGCTGGAAAGATGGTGGGATCCTTCTACCGCTCCAGAAGATATCTCACTACTAATGCAATTCTCTATCTATATAAAAGCCAAGTATGTCCAAGGATGGAATACTGTTGTTATATCTGGACAGGAGCTGCTAAAAACAGCCTATCCTGCCTTGACAGAGTACAAAATAGACTTCGTGGCGTAGTGGGGGATGCCTTTTTCTCTACCCTGCAACCTCTCTCCCACAGAAGAGACGTTGCGAGCCTATCCTTGTTTTATCGTTATTTCCATGGCAGGTGCTCGTCTGAACTCCAATCTCTGGTCCCCCCTCGCCAATCTTTCACGAAAACACCCGTCTAGCTGAATCCACTGTGAAAAATTTCCCCCACTCTATATCTGCGCCTAAATCAAAACGCGGATTCCATGAACAAAGCTTCTTTCTTAGAACTGCACGCCTGTGGAACTCTGTTCCATCTGCCTGCTTCCCTCCGGACTACAACTTGGATGTCTTCAAGTCCAATGTTAACAAATTCCTAATGAACCGCCCCCTTAAGTAAACACTTCATCAAGTCTCCACACTAACGTAATGTACTTGCAATAACCCTTATCCCTGAGTGGCTTCCGGGCCTTGATAAGTGGTGATCACTGTAAAAAAAAAAAATCAACTTTTTGCTTTGTATCGGATACTTATTGCACTCACTGTATATGGCTCATTCCTTGTAAAATCAACAAATTGGAGGACAAATGATATGCTGACTTGGATTTTTTTTTCAAATTTGCTACACTTATAGATTCCATGAAAAGAATTGAATGGCACCTGTTACACATCTCAACGTCAAGGAGTTCCTGAAAAAATGTAAATTTTTATGAAGTGACCAACTTTAAAAGACAATATCTCTGTTGTTTATGGGCCTATAAAGTTCACTCATATATCATTCTAAATTCTTGAATTGATCTACAATTTTATCTTGGGATATTTTTTCAAGGTTTAATAAAAAAGTTGACCTTGACCTTTTACCTTTTACCTGAATTATCTCCAAAAACCTATTTTTAACTTTTAAAATTTTGACAAAATATTTGTCTATCTTATGATAGTATATACTCTAAATTTCATAATGGACATTCCACTAGAACTGTGTCTACAAGTATTTTATAAAAGTAGACAAAATTCAAAATGGCGACACGTAGTACCTGCTTCTTCATATAAAAACATTTTGATATTTCACAATATGGTCAAGTTTGGTATCTTTGTAAAGCTATTTTAATGCTGATTAATATTTACATAAAATCATAGTCATAAAATCAATTGAAAAAATTTCTGTTTACAAAACTGAATTTTCTTCATTTTATTTTTTAATGCAACACATTTTGTTATGGAAAAAGTGATATAATAAAAAAGAATTTTGAAATTAAGGTTTAATTATATTATAACATAAAACATATGTTATCTCAATGGTGAACAAATTTTTTTCAATGATTGATATTCTAAATTTCCAAAAAAGGCAATTTTTGTTGTTTTGATTATTTTTTTTTTCAAAAATGAATTTAAAAATGAATGCTGTAAAAATAATTCTTGACAAGTTGAGTTTCATGCAAATTCTGGTTGCGAAGTCAAAATAATATTTTTGTAGAAATGTAACTGTTTTAGAATGACTTTCATACTTTTTCTTATACAACACAGATTTTGATTCAGAAAAAGTGATGTAATAAAGAATTCTAAAGTTGGTTGCTTGGTTGTTTTTGTTTTACGGCATATCAACCCTTTTCAGGTTATTTAATGCCGAATCCAATGATTTTGAAGAAAATTTAATAGAATACATTTGTTCTTTTTTCAAGTCAGTTTCTATTTAACCTATAGTTCAGACCCAAACAGGTACTACCACTCTGAATCAGAGTGGACCTGGGAGAAATGGCAACTAAAGAGTGGCTCCACACTCCCTAGGGCCTGCAAGCTGGGGCCTCATCATCGGATATAGTTTAAGGTCATATCCAGGACCAAAGAATTCTAAAAAGTGTGTTGAGATTTAATTAGGTCATAGTATCGAAAGAATAAACAACATTTGATGTCGATGGTAAACAGTTTCTTTGACATTTCACATGAAGGTGATACACTATATCCACAAGAAATCAATCTGTTTTCATTGTGATACATTTCAAAATGGAAAATAAAAAATCTGTTTTACTGAAACATTATTTATAATCACAAACTTTAAAGTATTGATTTAGATATTTCTTTCAAAATCTTTCTTTTTAAAATATTTAATGTATTTTTCATCTCATTTTTTGAAAGCTTATAAGATTTTCCTGTTTCAGTAATTGGATCAACTGAGCTAAGAATATCAGAATATTTCCAAATTTATAGATTTGGATGTAATGAATAATAGAAAGATGGAGGAGGTCCATTTGGTTGTAAAAATGTCAATTTCACCTTTCCATTACCTGGATATTTTTCAAGTACACATCCTAGCCACCAATTCCTCTCATAAAGTGCTGTCACAAATCCGTTAATGTCTTCAAACTCCACATTGTTCCATTTTGTGATTCAAACGATCCTCCCTTTATTTTGTCCTGACACTATTTTTATTTTCATTTCTCTCTGAGAGACAGGAATGAAAGTATGTCATTTCTGTGTTCCCATAATTATGGAGGAATTGCTAAATCTGTCTTCTAAGATGTTTGCTTCCTTTGTCCATTCTGCGATTGAGGAATATAATTCCAGAAATATTTTTTCTTGCATAAAAATACAGCTGTCCTGGCGTCATGATTTGTTCATTATATGGTCGCTGCAGGCTAGCTTTTGCTGCTAACCTTTCAACACTACCACCTAACCCATCATATGATCCTTTCCCATGAGAAGTAGCAAAAAAGTGCCACTCTGCATCAATACCAAAATCAGATTTATGGTTGCACAGATTTATAAAGTTTTAAAAATGTTTATAGTGTGAAACAGCCCCATCAGAGAAATAAATCATTTTTTTGGGCATCAAAATCGAGAATTTCTTTTAATTTTTCTATAAACTTTGAAACAAATGGGCAGCTACTGTGTCATACTTGTGATAATCAGATATTATTACAAAATTAATATGCTCAAGGTCAATTCTATTTTTATAGTAGCAGATTAATGGATGCAATGTAGCTTGATCATTATTCCAGTGGAATCCTTGAGCCGCATCTTGCAAAATAAATTAATAATTCTCAGAAAAATCTGCTATTGCTAAGACTTCACGTTCAATTTTTCTATCAGAACAAAATTTATCAGAACAAAGATTGTGCTTTGGTAATGAAATTATGCTTCCTCAATGTTTGAAGGGCCACATGGAAAGTTTCAGTGAATTCCTCTGTAGATTGTGATAGTTTGTAGAATAGTTATATAAGTTGAAAACCACTGTTTGTATACAAAATCATCGACTGAATTTGTGGAAAATTTCTTCCATATACAAAACAAAATCATCCATCAGTTTGTTGCAAGTTGAGCAGTCACCCAAGTTACAATTTGTCGATGCTTCATTGCATGTAATAGCAAGTATGCACTGGTGGTAATCTGTCAAATGGTAAATTTCTCCTTCGGTCAGTTTAGCAAGATGAGATCCTGCAATCATCAACTTCATATTGAGATGGATTGTGCAAATGCAGACAGTATGAGTCCCAGCACCACCTGTTAGCACACATTCTTTTGATCTAAGCTCAGTGAATTTAGAGAAGCTTATTTTCTTTTGGTTCTTTAATTTGAATAATTCAAATACCTCTTCCAGGTTACAGAGAACCAGATATTTTTGTTCCTAAACCCGTTTCTCATCCTTTAAAACAGTTTTGTAATCTTTTTTTCCAGACATCACTCTGACTTCTTTATTTTTATAAAACTGCTTCACTTTATTAATTGTATCTTGCGGGAATCTAGTTTTTTGTGCATTTGGCAAAGATAAAATTCCTTCCTCATTCACAACTTTTTTTGCTTGTCTCGCCATGTGCATTGTAGTGCCAAATCCTGGATGTATTTTGCTTAGACTTCAGCTTTTTGGAAGTATGGTTAGAATTTTAATTTTTTGTGATCTCTTATCACTTGCAGCAAACTTCTCTTTCAACTGAGTTATAATTTCTCTTTCAAAGTTTTGTTGTTCTGTACTAGTTGATTTTTTGTGAGAAATGTTTGATGAAATTATACTGATTCTATCAGATATGGTTCCTATAATTTTTTTCTACTTTTTTTTCCTCATAAATGGTATGTTTTCCAAGTTTTTGTTGCTTTACTGGCGATTCACCAATAATTGTACCTATTTACAATGCCTCCCCACGGGACAGAGTTAGACACCAGGGTCGTTTTTTAACGTGGAGAAAAGGTACAAAAATAAAAAATTGTCTCAGTCGTGAAGGAATGATCCTCCACTGAAAGAGAACAAGAAATGGAAGTGCAGCATCTGAAGAACAGATACTACACTTTGATCTTGTTTATATATTTTATTGAGAAAGAAAAAATTGAACATAAAAAAACGTACAAAAAATTCAATTCAACAAAATTAGGCACAAGGCCCTACAAGAAATTGGGAGGGGGAGGGTACAGGGTCTTTTTGACTATGTAACAGATGAGACTTTGAAGTCTTACTCTTGACTGGCAACATTTACCAAAATACCTCAATCACTCTGTGGATCCTAATCTAACTAATAACCCCAGCGTTCAATGTAAAATTTAACTATGTACAATTTGTATATTCATTTCTGTATGTTGTGTGTGCATTTTTTTTTTTTTTTTTTTTTTGTGTGTGTATGTGTGAGAAAATAAAGTTCGATTTCATTAGAAAGAGTTCTTGAATTAATTGGCATAAAATGTTCGTGGAGTGGGAAAAAACTAATGAAAATGTTCATTTCAAAAATAAGGAAAAAACTACTAATGTGTTGTTAGTAAGACCCCCCTGTACTATTCTATATGGCTAGATCCCCCACTGTTTTCCGGGGAACCGAAAACAAGCAGAGCATCCCTAATGGGGTTTGGGGAAGTCGCCTTAATGGAGGTGGGAGAAAATAAAGCAACGGATGGAGGGGGTAGGAAGGTGACCTCTGAGTAGGGGGATGACCGGGGGCATCAGAAAATAAAGATGAGGAGCAGAGGGGTTGGGCAGACTCAGAGGTTCTCTAATACCAAAAAATAAAATCAGGAACAGGATCTCATTTGTACCACCAGTCAAGAGTTACTTTACTGAACTTATAATGCTAACCTAGGCGGGATGGGTTCCGTAGGACCCAGCACCGCCCATGCCATGCCTAAGGAGGGAACACGTATTGAAACTTGGCTCCTCGACGGATGCACAAACTAGTGCTGTGCACCCACCTCTTGTCAAATTCCACTCTAGGCAACCTCTTCCAATCGCATCTGATCTTTACTTTAAGCAAATGTTTAAAGTAAACGATCAGATCCCGATCAGGAACAGATGTCCCTTCGTAGACCAACTTGAGGCGCGCGATCCAAATGGTCATGCGCGCTACTGCTAGGATCGCCAGGAAAACCAAACTTTCCTCCCTGGGGAACGGCGGCTCCATGTTGTACACAAAAGTTCCTACGTCGAGATCGAGCAGACACTCGGCATCGATGCGAGCTGTTACCCCCTCGACGTACTTTAATAGGGGCTGTATCCGGCTGCAACTAAAAAACGCGTGCTCGATTGTTTCGGGCTCGCGTTCGTCACAGCACGGACAGAAGCGACTGGAATGTTCTTTATACCGGAAAAGTACGTCGAAGAGGGGCAGCGCATTTCGGACCAGTCGCCAAGTCAGGGAGAATTCCGAGTTATTCAGAACCTCCCGTCCCGGCGCCCAACACCATTGAGAACGGACAACCTCCATCGACCATCCCATCCGCCTACAAAGTGGATCCTTCGCGGTCCCCTCCACTAAATCCCGATACAGTTTCTTCCTTGGCTGATCGAGGACATTGGTCCCCGGCAAAGCTCTAAGAGCGGTTCGGCATTCGGAGAAGAACTTGGACTCCCCCTTCGGTCTACGACGACCTTCTACCGAAGGGTTGGGTTTGAGATTGGGAAACGAGTTCTCAACCACAGGGACCCAAGGAGCGTCTCCTTCAAGCGAACGACCCAGGAAAGCCAATCTCTCGGCGTTTCTATGACACAAGAGACTGGGCTGACCCAGGCCTCCCTCGCTCGGACTTTGAACACAGACCTCTCTGCAGACATAATGCTTACCCTCGTTCCACAAAAGTGAATCGAGGCGCCCTTGTAAGCGGGTTAGTCGTTCTGCAGGGAGAGGAAGTACAGACAAACGGTAAAGGATGAGCGGAAAGACGTATGTAGCACACGCCTCCGCCCGACCCTTCAAGGACAATTTCCTTCCAATCCAAGTCTTTACTGACGATTTGACCTTAGACTGTACTTCCGACCAATTCTTTTCCAGCTGAAGTCCCGGTCCAAACCAGACACCGAGAATGCGGACCGGTCCATCGGTCCAGCTGAAAATACCTGGAAGCGAGTTTACCCCGGTCCAGGCCCCCAACCGCAGGCCAACAGACTTGCTACGGTTGAAGATGGCCCCTGTTACTTCTTCGTATCGAGCAAGCGCCTCGACCACCGCTTGAACGTCCGTGAGGCAAGACACGAACACGGTGACGTCATCGGCGAACGCGGAAACCCTGGCTCGCGTGCCTCCAGGGAGAGCTATTCCGCGCAGGACTGGTGTAGCCGCCTCGTCCCTTAACTTGCGAAGGAGGGGTTCCAACGCCAGGACATACAACAGAGGCGACAGCGGACAACCCTGTCGCACCGACCGAGAGACAGCGAATGACTCCGACAGCTTACCGTTGATCTGCACCGCTACCGTCGGCCTGTCATACAGAACAAAGATCCACTTGCGGAAGTCCGGATTAAATCCGGCGGCCTCTAGCACAGATCCTAGGAACCGATGGTCGACCCTATCGAATGCCTTGGACTGATCCAAACTGATCAGCGCGGCTTCGGCGTCGTCTTCTGTCCCCTCTATGATCGAGCGTATCAAGTGCAAATTGTCTTGAATCGATCTCCCCTTCACAGCATAAGTCTGGTCCGGTTCGATCAAGTCAGTGATGACAACCTGCAAGCGATTCGCAAGAATCTTTGCCAAAATCTTTAACTCTGTGTTTAGCAGAGTCAAGGGCCTAAAATCATCAAAGTTTTCCCTCCCACCATGCCGTTGACCTTTCCTCAGCAATGTGATCACACCCTTGGTCACCTGTCCAGGGATGGAACCCTGGGCAAACCAATGGTTGAACATATCCTTCAGAATAGGGACCAACATGGGCGACAGCCTCAAGTAAAACTCGTAGGGTAAACCATCAAGCCCCGGGGATTTGTTATAGCCGACCTGCTTCAACGCAGTAATGACCTCATGTTCAGTAATAAGACCATCACAGCTAGCCGCCCGAGCCGCCGTGAGGCGGGGCGAGTCAGCCAAATAGCTGCCAAACTCATCAACCCTGAGTCCGGGTAGTTGGGTGAAGCGCACCGATAGATGCTCCCGAAACCCCTCGCAGATCTCCCGAGTCGATACTAAGGGCTGTCCTTCCAGGTTATGTACTTTACGAATGTACCCATCCGAACCGCGCCTTAAAGCAGCCTTACGCTCAACAGCGTCAACATTCACAGCCTCGTTAGAAACTTTGTTTAACCTAGCCCTAACTACTTGACCTTCATACCGCTCGCTAGCCAAGCGGTTGAGATCTTGTTTAGCTAGTGCTAACTCTAGGGGGTCCCCCCCCTCCACCGCCCGGGTCAGCTTATCCTCTAAACGCTTCTTTGCCTTAGCCTTATCTATCGCGAGGCGTTGGCTATACTGGACAGAGAAGCGCCTAATTTTGGCCTTGAGACTAACCCACCACTTACTCCCTGTAACCGCCCCCACTAAAGCCCGCTGAATTAGCTCAGTGACCTTCAACCGGTAGTCCTCCAGCTCCAACAAGGTGCTGTTGAACTTCCAGTATCCGGCCAGTTTAGGCCTAGCACTTAAGTTCAAACGGGCCATAACAAGTTTATGGTCCGAGTGTCCTAGCAAGTGGAACGTGGGGCAAGATAGGAAGTCTACATCGCCTCTTCTAACTAACATCCGATCCAAGTAAGTGCTTGGATGGGAAGGCACTACAGGATGCCACGTCCACATCTCGCGCCCCGGATGATCCAGACGAAATCTGTCGACGAGATCGCACGAGGCCATCAGGTCAGACAGACTGCTGTCACACCACGCCGACCCGCTAGTCCCCCCGACCTTATCTATTTTGGGATCAAGGATTGCATTCCAATCCCCCATTAAAACTAACCGTTCCGGATCCACTAAGAAGCCCTCCAACCGTCGAAAAAAGGTTGCCCTCTCTACAGCAGCATTGGGAGCATAAACAGCAACAATCCGAAAAACACTACAATTAACAGCAACATCAACAACAAGCGCCCGCCCGTCCTCGCCTGCGTGAACAACATTCACCGACGCTGACAGGGTGCGACTCACTAGCAAGGAGATTCCACGACTATAGGTATTGCCATATGCTGAGTAGACATCGTAATCGTTTACCAGCACCTGACAATCCGCATCACAAACAAAGTGGGTCTCCTGGATAGCGGCAATATCTACCTTGAGGGACACCAAGTCTCTCACAACGCGCAAGGCCTTGCTTCGACACCTGATGCCCCTCACATTCAATGTAGCCAAGTTCAAAGACATGATCACTTACCTCAAGCACTGTCACAGACGGGTCTGAAATCCTGGGCAGTGAGGACATGGCAGGCCTGGCCAAGGCTGCCGGTAAGTAAATCCGATGAAGGTGATCCATCCTTGGCCACGCCCCCCACGTCCAGGGGGAAGGTTAGTTTGAGTGCCCTGTATAGCGATGGGTGTACATACATGGGGATTCTACCCTCACATTTAAAGAAAATGTTGGTCAGTGAAGGATGGTCCCTATCCACCAGCTGCTGGCCTGGGATCGCATTCTTCGCTGCCTTAATCATTGCCCACATTCCTCCAGTCCTACCGTCCTTGTTGACCCTAACGAAAGTGGTCAACAAGGGAGCGTCCTTGAATTTAGTGGGGTCTGTTATTGGGTCTCCACCGACTTTTTCAAAGTTTTTGAGTTTATTGTACCGGACCTTCTGTTGTCCTTTAAGGTCCGGAGCCGGTTGGAGAGGGTCTGTTTCACAAATCCTGCTTCCTGGCAGGAAGGGGAGCTTTTTGGTCCGTTCAGTGCGGACTTTGGGAGTGGGGGAGGGGACCTCTTTTGGTTGATGGGGAGGCTGAGCGCTTGGGGAGGGGGTAGCCTGCTCGTTTTCTTCTTTTTGGCTCCTGTCACGGGATGAGGGGCGGGAAGAGTTTCTTGGGGCCTTTATAGGAGAGGGGGAAGGTTGTTCGGGTTGCTGGGGTGTTGGGATCACAGGGGGCTCATCCTGTGTTGTTGTTGTGAGGGAGTCCTTCTCAGTCTCAGTGGGGGTAGGAGGGTTTGCGCGTGTCTTGCGGCTTTTCCTCCTCCTGGCCCTCCTGATCTCTGTTGCGCTCAGGGCCATAGAGACTGTTGTTGTCTCTTCCTCTGCCTCTGACGCGGCCTCCTCCTCAGATTCTGGTAGTTTCCTCTTGTTTGAGGAGGAGGGTGTCTGTGTGTCCATTTTCTCCGTCTCGCTCTTCGGTTGTTCTTGGTCTTGGGTGACTGTCTGCAAGGATGGCTGTTTGTTGATCTTGCCTTTCTTTACGACCGTCACCCAGCCTGTCGGTGCCTCTGGAGGATTTGCGGCCGGCGCGGGAGCAGCGGCTTGATTTGTTGTCACGCTTGTTCCCGCCGGTTTTGTGGGCTTCTTCCCTCCATTCCTCTTTGGACAGTCCTTCGCCATATGCCCTTGTTGTGTGCACAGCCAGCAATGAGGCCTCCTCCCTTCCACTATAAGGGAGAGTGTCCACTCTCCGAACTTGAGTGTGGCTGGGATGGCGTAGAATCCAGCCTTGTCCAGGACCATCTGTACTTTGTAGTCCCCGGTCATGATGTTTCTTAATCCGCGGACCGGGGTGACTTCCTCTACGTCTCCATACTGGCTTAGGATAGCCCCCAGTTGTTTGGCCTCCATATAGCAGGGGACGTTTAGAGCAGAAACATTTGCTCTCCTCTTGTTCATATAGATGGGTTGGAGCTTTATGTTCCTGCTCTGATGGCAGGTCCTGGACAGCC
The DNA here is from genome assembly GCF_053919585.1 of Euprymna scolopes. Lineage (NCBI taxonomy): Eukaryota > Metazoa > Mollusca > Cephalopoda > Sepiida > Sepiolidae > Euprymna > Euprymna scolopes. The sequence goes on from NC_136491.1 coordinate 107,467,840, forward strand.
TGACTGCGTCTTCGGAGGTGGGGAGCAGAACATCCCACTGTGCGTAACTCCTTCTACAGATGTAGTTGGCGGGAATGTTCTGCTCCAGCAACACGTTCATCATGGTGTCCTTGTTGACGCCCGTCAGACCCCTTGTCTTGGTGTCTGAAGTTATCAGCGAGAGCACTCTTTTCTCCAGAACTTCCACTTGACCCGGGAGGGGTTGGATGTTGTTCCCCTGGGTATACTCCTTGTAAGTGGAGTCGAAGAGTGCTCTGTAGTCTTCGGGCGTCAACTTCCCTTGCTGCTCTTTGGGGCCCCATGCCGGTCCTCCATCCTGGTGGGTGTCAGCTGGACTCGGGTTGGGGGGGGGGCGTAGCTGGTTTTGTGGGGCTCTCCATTGTTATGGGCATTTTTGGTTTCGGAACTGGGCCGTTACCAGGCAAAGTAGGCCATTGTGTCTTTGGCGTTGTTTCGTCCTGGCTTGGTTTGCTCTCCGGGCCGCTCCCCTTTCTTATTTTCTTCCTTTGCTGGGTGGCTGTCCCCTTGGGGGATGGAGGTGTCTCCCCTTCTGGTGCCGTGTTCCCAGCTGAAGCCTTGGTGGGTACTGTCAAGGGTGTCTCTCCTTCCAGCTTGCTTTTGTTACCACTGGCCGGAGAGTCACCCCTTTTCCGTATTTGGTCCTCTTGGGGAGTGTTGGGGGGCCAATCACTGTCTTCCCCGCCGAATAGTGAGCAGATGGAGGCTATTACGTCTTCATCCAGCGCCTCGGTTTGGTCCGCGGTGCTGTTTTCCTCCTTTTCTGTTGGGGAGTCGCCCTTTGGGGGAGCGGGGGATGGGTTCCCCGGTCTTCCTCCCTTGGTTCTGCTGTCCTGGGGTGCAGCTGGTTGGCTGGGTTCTGCACTTTCCCCAGCTAGTGACTTAACGGCAGCTTTTTCCGCTGGGTTGCCCTCGTGGGGAGCGGTTGCAGGTGCTTTTTGGGGGGTCGCCGCGGGCTGCGGCCCTACCCTCCCGCTTTCTTCCAAGGTCGCTGCGCGCCGGGGCTCTACCTTGTTTCCTGGCGCCGTCTCGCCGGGAGATGCATCAGCTCCCTCACATAGGGAGTCGTTCGCAGTTGAGATGCTGCGCATTTGGGGTGACGTACCCCTCCTGCCTGGCATCGTGGCGGTTGCACTGGCCGCTGGCGCGGACCAAAGTGTAGTGGGGGAAAAGAAAACCAAGGGGAATGGAGGGGGAGGAGGGGGAGGAGCGGACTTTGAAGAAATTAGAGTTTTTGACTTCGGTGCTAGCGGGTCAGAGTGCCGCGTCGCAATTAAGAGAGAGAGGGGATAGGCATCCCTGCCCACAGAGGGGAGCAGAAACGAAGCACCCGCCCTACCCCACGTCACCCTACCCACTAACTTACCCCAACGGAAGCGAGAAAGAGAACCCTGTCTGCTCGATCCACTGGGAGAGCAGCGAAGATAGACAAAGTTTGGGCCTGGCAGGTCAGAGTGCTGCTCAGGCAATTAAGTGTGGAGAAATTAGACCATCCCCTGTCTCTAGAGGGAAGAGACCGGAACGAAGAAAAAACGCATGCAAAAAACAACAAAAGCAGGTCTCAACTACCAGCTAGTGGTGTTGGTCCCGAGATTCCAGTCTCCCAGAAAAGGGGATCGGTTTCCGGGTCCAAGCTCCCACAAATGTGGAGTCGGTCCTTTAGGTCCTGACTCCCCAAAGGAGGGGGTCGGTCCTTGCTAACCAAGGTTAGTATGAAAACACCTTAACCTAGCCCGAAAGCCCGGTGGCGGAAAGTTTAGTAACTGAGAGAACAGATACTACACTTTGATCTTGTTTATATATTTTATTGAGAAAGAAAAAATTGAACATAAAAAACGTACAAAAAATTCAATTCAACAAAATTAGGCACAAGGCCCTACAAGAAATTGGGAGGGGGAGGGTACAGGGTCTTTTTGACTATGTAACAGATGAGACTTTGAAGTCTTACTCTTGACTGGCAACATTTACCAAAATACCTCAATCACTCTGTGGATCCTAATCTAACTAATAACCCCAGCGTTCAATGTAAAATTTAACTATGTACAATTTGTATATTCATTTCTGTATGTTGTGTGTGCATTTTTTTTTTTTTTTTTTTTTTTTTTTTGTGTGTGTGTATGTGTGAGAAAATAAAGTTCGATTTCATTAGAAAGAGTTCTTGAATTAATTGGCATAAAATGTTCGTGGAGTGGGAAAAAACTAATGAAAGTGTTCTTTTCAAAAATAAAGAAAAAACTACTAATGTGTTGTTAGTAAGACCCCCCTGTACTATTCTATGTGGCTAGATCCCCCACTGTTTTCCGGGGAACCGAAAACAAGCAGAGCATCCCTAATGGGGTTTGGGGAAGTCGCCTTAATGGAGGTGGGAGAAAATAAAGCAACGGATGGAGGGGGTAGGAAGGTGACCTCTGAGTAGGGGGATGACCGGGGGCATCAGAAAATAAAGATGAGGAGCAGGGGGGTTGGGCAGACTCAGAGGTTCTCTAATACCAAAAAATAAAATCAGGAACAGGATCTCATTTGTACCACCAGTCAAGAGTTACTTTACTGAACTTATAATGCTAACCTAGGCGGGATGGGTTCCGTAGGACCCAGCACCGCCCATGCCATGCCTAAGGAGGGAACACGTATTGAAACTTGGCTCCTCGACGGATGCACAAACTAGTGCTGTGCACCCACCTCTTGTCAAATTCCACTCTAGGCAACCTCTTCCAATCGCATCTGATCTTTACTTTAAGCAAATGTTTAAAGTAAACGATCAGATCCCGATCAGGAACAGATGTCCCTTCGTGGACCAACTTGAGGCGCGTGATCCAAATGGTCATGCGCGCTACTGCTAGGATCGCCAGGAAAACCAAACTTTCCTCCCTGGGGAACGGCGGCTCCATGTTGTACACAAAAGTTCCTACGTCGAGATCGAGCAGACACTCGGCATCGATGCGAGCTGTTACCCCCTCGACGTACCTTAATAGGGGCTGTATCCGGCTGCAACTAAAAAACGCGTGCTCGATTGTTTCGGGCTCGCGTTCGTCACAGCACGGACAGAAGCGGCTGGTATGTTCTTTATACCGGAAAAGTACGTCGAAGAGGGGCAGCGCATTTCGGACCAGTCGCCAAGTCAGGGAGAATTCCGAGTTATTCAGAATCTCCCGTCCCGGCGCCCAACACCATTGAGAATGGACAACCTCCATCGACCATCCCATCCGCCTACAAAGTGGATCCTTCACGGTCCCCTCCACTAAATCCCGATACAGTTTCTTCCTTGGCTGATCAAGGACATTGGTCCCCGGCAAAGCTCTAAGAGCGGTTCGGCATTCGGAGAAGAACTTGGACTCCCCCTTCGGTCTACGACGACCTTCTACCGAAGGGTTGGATTTGAGATTGGGAAACGAGTTCTCAACCACAGGGACCCAAGGAGCGTCTCCTTCAAGCAAACGACCCAGGAAAGCCAATCTCTCGGCGTTTCTATGACACAAGAGACTGGGCTGACTCAGGCCTCCCTCGCTCGGATTTTGAACACAGACCTCTCTGCAGACATAATGCTTACCCTCGTTCCACAAAAGTGAATCGAGGCGCCCTTGTAAGCGGGTTAGTCGTTCTGCAGGGAGAGGAAGTACAGACAAACGGTAAAGGATGAGCGGAAAGACGTATGTAGCACACGCCTCCGCCCGACCCTTCAAGGACAATTTCCTTCCAATCCAAGTCTTTACTGACGATTTGACCTTAGACTGTACTTCCGACCAATTTTTTTCCAGCTGAAGTCCCGGTCCAAACCAGACACCGAGAATGCGGACCGGTCCATCGGTCCAGCTGAAAATACCTGGAAGCGAGTTTACTCCGGTCCAGGCCCCCAACCGCAGGCCAACAGACTTGCTACGGTTGAAGATGGCCCCTGTTACTTCTTCGTATCGAGCGAGCGCCTCGACCACCGCTTGAACGTCCGTGAGGCAAGACACGAACACGGTGACGTCATCGGCGAACGCGGAAACCCTGGCTCGTGTGCCTCCAGGGAGAGCTATTCCGCGCAGGACTGGTGTAGCCGCCTCGTCCCTTAACTTGCGAAGGAGGGGTTCCAACGCCAGGACATACAACAGAGGCGACAGCGGACAACCCTGTCGCACCGACCGAGAGACAGCGAATGACTCCGACAGCTTACCGTTGATCTGCACCGCTACCGTCGGCCTGTCATACAGAACAAAGATCCACTTGCGGAAGTCCGGATTAAATCCGGCGGCCTCTAGCACAGATCCTAGGAACCGATGGTCGACCCTATCGAATGCCTTGGACTGATCCAAACTGATCAGCGCGGCTTCGGCGTCGTCTTCTGTCCCCTCTATGATCGAGCGTATCAAGTGCAAATTGTCTTGAATCGATCTCCCCTTCACAGAATAAGTCTGGTCCGGTTCGATCAAGTCAGGGATGACAACCTGCAAGCGATTCGCAAGAATCTTTGCCAAAATCTTTAACTCTGTGTTTAGCAGAGTCAAGGGCCTAAAATCATCAAAGTTTTCCCTCCCACCATGCCGTTGACCTTTCCTCAGCAATGTGATCACACCCTTGGTCACCTGTCCAGGGATGGAACCCTGGGCAAACCAATGGTTGAACATATCCTTCAGAATAGGGACTAACATGGGCGACAGCCTCAAGTAAAACTCGTAGGGTAAACCATCAAGCCCCGGGGATTTGTTATAGCCGACCTGCTTCAACGCAGTAATGACCTCATGTTCAGTAATAAGACCATCACAGCTAGCCGCCCGAGCCACCGTGAGGCGGGGCGAGTCAGCCAAATAGCTGCCAAACTCATCAACCCTGAGTCCGGGTAGTTGGGTGAAGCGCACCGATAGATGCTCCCGAAACCCCTCGCAGATCTCCCGAGTCGATACTAAGGGCTGTCCTTCCAGGTTATGTACTTTACGAATGTACCCATCCGAACCGCGCCTTAAAGCAGCCTTACGCTCAACAGCGTCAACATTCACAGCTTCGTTAGAAACTTTGTTTAACCTAGCCCTAACTACTTGACCTTCATACCGCTCGCTAGCCAAGCGGTTGAGATCTTGTTTAGCTAGTGCTAACTCTAGGGGGTCTCCCCCCTCCACCGCCCGGGTCAGCTTATCCTCTAAACGCTTCTTTGCCTTAGCCTTATCTATCGCGAGGCGTTGGCTATACTGGACAGAGAAGCGCCTGATTTTGGCCTTGAGACTAACCCACCACTTACTCCCTGTAACCGCCCCCACTAAAGCCCGCTGAATTAGCTCAGTGACCTTCAACCGGTAGTCCTCCAGCTCCAACAAGGTGCTGTTGAACTTCCAGTATCCGGCCAGTTTAGGCCTAGCACTTAAGTTCAAACGGGCCATAGGAAGTTTATGGTCCGAGTGTCCTAGCAAGTGGAACGTGGGGCAAGATAGGAAGTCTACATCGCCTCTTCTAACTAACATCCGATCCAAGTAAGTGCTTGGATGGGAAGGCACTACAGGATGCCACGTCCACATCTCCTGCCCCGGATGATCCAGACGAAATCTGTCGACGAGATCGCACGAGGCCATCAGGTCAGACAGACTGCTGTCACACCACGCCGACCCGCTAGTCCCCCCGACCTTATCTATTTTGGGATCAAGGATTGCATTCCAATCCCCCATTAAAACTAACCGTTCCGGATCCACTAAGAAGCCCTCCAACCGTCGAAAAAAGGTTGCCCTCTCTACAGCAGCATTGGGAGCATAAACAGCAACAATCCGAAAAACACTACAATTAACAGCAACATCAACAACAAGCGCCCGCCCGTCCTCGCCTGCGTGAACAACATTCACCGACGCTGACAGGGTGCGACTCACTAGCAAGGAGATTCCACGACTATAGGTATTGCCATATGCTGAGTAGACATCGTAATCGTTTACCAGCACCTGACAATCCGCGTCACAAACAAAGTGGGTCTCCTGGATAGCGGCAATATCTACCTTGAGGGACACCAAGTCTCTCACAACGCGCGAGGCCTTGCTTCGACACCTGATGCCCCTCACATTCAATGTAGCCAAGTTCAAAGACATGATCACTTACCTCAAGCACTGTCACAGACGGGTCTGAAATCCTGGGCAGTGAGGACATGGCAGGCCTGGCCAAGGCTGCCGGTAAGTAAATCCGATGAAGGTGATCCATCCTTGGCCACGCCCCCCACGTCCAGGGGGAAGGTTAGTTTGAGTGCCCTGTATAGCGATGGGTGTACATACATGGGGATTCTACCCTCACATTTAAAGAAAATGTTGGTCAGTGAAGGATGGTCCCTATCCACCAGCTGCTGGCCTGGGATCGCATTCTTCGCTGCCTTAATCATTGCCCACATTCCTCCAGTCCTAGCGTCCTTGTCGACCCTAACGAAAGTGGTCAACAAGGGAGCGTCCTTGAATTTAGTGGGGTCTGTTATTGGGTCTCCACCGACTTTTTCAAAGTTTTTGAGTTTATTGTACCGGACCTTCTGTTGTCCTTTAAGGTCCGGAGCCGGTTGGAGAGGGTCTGTTTCACAAATCCTGCTTCCTGGCAGGAAGGGGAGCTTTTTGGTCCGTTCAGTGCGGACTTTGGGAGTGGGGGAGGGGACCTCTTTTGGTTGATGGGGAGGCTGAGCGCTTGGGGAGGGGGTAGCCTGCTCGTTTTCTTCTTTTTGGCTCCTGTCACGGGATGAGGGGCGGGAAGAGTTTCTTGGGGCCTTTATAGGAGAGGGGGAAGGTTGTTCGGGTTGCTGGGGTGTTGGGATCACAGGGGGCTCATCCTGTGTTGTTGTTGTGAGGGAGTCCTTCTCAGTCTCAGTGGGGGTAGGAGGGTTTGCGCGTGTCTTGCGGCTTTTCCTCCTCCTGGCCCTCCTGATCTCTGTTGCGCTCAGGGCCATAGAGACTGTTGTTGTCTCTTCCTCTGCCTCTGACGCGGCCTCCTCCTCAGATTCTGGTAGTTTCCTCTTGTTTGAGGAGGAGGGTGTCTGTGTGTCCATTTTCTCCGTCTCGCTCTTCGGTTGTTCTTGGTCTTGGGTGACTGTCTGCAAGGATGGCTGTTTGTTGATCTTGCCTTTCTTTACGACCGTCACCCAGCCTGTCGGTGCCTCTGGAGGATTTGCGGCCGGCGCGGGAGCAGCGGCTTGATTTGTTGTCACGCTTGTTCCCGCCGCTTTTGTGGGCTTCTTCCCTCCGTTCCTCTTTGGACAGTCCTTCGCCATATGCCCTTGTTGTGTGCACAGCCAGCAATGAGGCCTCCTCCCTTCCACTATAAGGGAGAGTGTCCACTCTCCGAACTTGAGTGTGGCTGGGATGGCGTAGAATCCAGCCTTGTCCAGGACCATCTGTACTTTGTAGTCCCCGGTCATGATGTTTCTTAATCCGCGGACCGGGGTGACTTCCTCTACGTCTCCATACTGGCTTAGGATAGCCCCCAGTTGTTTGGCCTCCATATAGCAGGGGACGTTTAGAGCAGAAACATTTGCTCTCCTCTTGTTCATATAGATGGGTTGGAGCTTTATGTTCCTGCTCTGATGGCAGGTCCTGGACAGCCTGACTGCGTCTTCGGAGGTGGGGAGCAGAACATCCCACTGTGCGTAACTCCTTCTACAGATGTAGTTGGCGGGAATGTTCTGCTCCAGCAACACGTTCATCATGGTGTCCTTGTTGACGCCCGTCAGACCCCTTGTCTTGGTGTCTGAAGTTATCAGCGAGAGCACTCTTTTCTCCAGAACTTCCACTTGACCCGGGAGGGGTTGGATGTTGTTCCCCTGGGTATACTCCTTGTAAGTGGAGTCGAAGAGTGCTCTGTAGTCTTCGGGCGTCAACTTCCCTTGCTGCTCTTTGGGGCCCCATGCCGGTCCTCCATCCTGGTGGGTGTCAGCTGGACTCGGGTTGGGGGGCGTAGCTGGTGTTGTGGGGCTCTCTCTTGTTATGGGCATTTTTGGCTTCGGAACTGGGCCGTTACCAGGCAAAGTAGGCCATTGTGTCCTTGGCGTTGTTTCGTCCTGGCTTGGTTTGCTCTCCGGGCCGCTCCCCTTTCTTATTTTCTTCCTTTGCTGGGTGGCTGTCCCCTTGGGGGATGGAGGTGTCTCCCCTTCTGGTGCCGTGTTCCCAGCTGGAGCCTTGGTGGGTACTGTCAAGGGTGTCTCTCCTTCCAGCTTGCTTTTGTTACCACTGGCCGGAGAGTCACCCCTTTTCCGTATTTGGTCCTCTTGGGGAGTGTTGGGGGGGCCAATCACTGTCTTCCCCGCCGAATAGTGAGCAGATGGAGGCTATTACATCTTCGTCCAGCGCCTCGGTTTGGTCCGCGGTGCTGTTTTCCTCCTTTTCTGTTGGGGAGTCGCGCTTTGGAGGAGCGGGGGATGGGTTCCCCGGTCTTCCTCCCTTGGTTCTGCCGTCCTGGGGTGCAGCTGGTTGGCTGGGTTCTGCACTTTCCCCAGCTAGTGAGTTAACGGCAGCTTTTTCCGCTGGGTTGCCCTCGTGGGGAGCGGTTGCAGGTGCTTTTTGGGGGGTCGCCGCGGGCTGCGGCCCTACCCTCCCGCTTTCTTCCAAGGTCGCCGCGCGCCGGGGCCCTACCTTGTTTCCTGGCGCTGTCTCGCCGGGAGATGCATCAGCTCCCTCACATAGGGAGTCGTTAGCAGTTGAGATGCTGCGCATTTTGGGTGACGTACCCCTCCTGCCTGGCATCGTGGCGGTTGCACTGGCCGCTGGCGCGGACCAAAGTGTAGTGGGGGAAAAGAAAACCCAGGGGAATGGAGGGGGAGGAGCGGACTTTGAAGAAATTAGAGTTTTTGACTTCCCCTCACGGGGATGTCGGGTTAGCAGCTCAGATCCCCCCGTGAGGGGGGAGAGCAGAGAAGAAAGACGCAGTGGGTGCTAGCGGGTCAGAGTGCCGCGTCGCAATTAAGAGAGAGAGGGGATAGGCATCCCTGCCCACAGAGGGGAGCAGAAACGAAGCACCCGCCCTACCCCACGTCACCCTACCCACTAACTTACCCCAACGGAAGCGAGAAAGAGAACCCTGTCTGCTCGATCCACTGGGAGAGCAGCGAAGATAGACAAAGTTTGGGCCTGGCAGGTCAGAGTGCTGCTCAGGCAATTAAGTGTGGAGAAATTAGACCATCCCCTGTCTCTAGAGGGAAGAGACCGGAACGAAGAAAAAACGCATGCAAAAAACAACAAAAGCAGGTCTCAACTACCAGCTAGTGGTGCTGGTCCCGAAATTCCAGTCTCCCAAAAAAAGGGGATCGGTTTCCGGGTCCAAGCTCCCACAAATGTGGAGTCGGTCCTTTAGGTCCTGACTCCCCAAAGGAGGGGGTCGGTCCTTGCTAACGAAAGTTAGTATGAAAACACCTTAACCTAGCCCGAAAGCCCGGTGGCGGAAAGTTTAGTAACTGAGAGAACAGATACTACACTGTGATCTTGACCAAAATTGTAAGTGACTCCTTTAGTAACTGTAACTCAGTTTCACTATCCACAAAATGTCTGAAGATTCGGCTTCAGCTGGTTGTGGCTGATCTTCATCTGTTGTTGAAACAACAGCATCAAAAGACTCAGCTGATGTAAATTTTTTTTTTCGAAATTGTGTACAAATCTTCTTATGAGGGATCAATTTAAATTGTCTATTCTTATCAGCATATTCGTGTGATATTTTCCTTAAACGTTTTCGGACTTTCTTCTCATGAATTTTGAAGGGATTGCAGCAATGCAGCATACATTTTCAAGACTGGCTGAATTCATTTAGATGGAACACTTGAAAAAGTATTATAGCTAAGAAAGGATAATTATTAAATCTTAATCCAAGGATATAAGTCTGAAAAAAAAAAGTAAATATAAAAATAAAATCTGATGAAAATAATTTCATAATATTAACTCTAACATGACAGGACAGTAAACATTCTCTTAAACAGACATGTCACTCCTGGAATTGTATGTTCTATTTGAAGATTGCAAAACCATATTTGAAATATCTCTCATTTGAACTTCTGACAGTATTAATAAAAAATATAGAATATCAGTTTTGTTTAGGAAAGAATTTTGTTGAAGACTTATTTAAAAAAAAAAAAAAAAAATAATAATAATAATAACAATAAACTCGTACCCGGAAAACTCAACCCAGGAAAACTCGTCCCCTTTTGCTAGGTAAGAAAACTTGTCCCTTATTGAATAAATATCGATTGAAAACACATTTTATGACCGTTTTTGAAGAAGATATTGTCTTTAAAAGAGAATACACGTCCCATGATATTTAAAAAGAATATTTTTACTTGTTTACTGTTGTTTTAAAAAAATTAAATTATTTTTTCCAAGTTTTCGTTTCCTACCTAGCTTTGAAAATTTTTCGTGTTTCAACTTATTTTAAAGAGTTTATTTAGTTAAAAATAAAGAAAAAAAGTAATGTCGAGTGTTACTTATGAACAAAAAATGTCCGACATAAGAGGATCACGTCTTAGGAGTCTCGATAATTGCTCAAAAATAGAAAATTAAAGAAAATACTGAGGTAGATATAGTTTTAAAACGAGCCCCCCCCCCGCCTCCAAAAGAAAATGAATGTGTATAGTTTTAGGTAATAATGCACATCCCATAGTATTTTTTAAAAATATTTTTACTTGTTTACTGCTTTAAAAAAATTAAACTGGTTTTTCTAAGTTTTCGTTTTCTACCTAGCTTTGTAAGTTTTTGGTGTTTAAACTTATTTTTAAGAGTTTATTTAGTTAAAAAGAAATAACAAGTAATGTCGCACTCGACATTACTTAGTAAATAATTTTTAACAAAAAATGTCCGAAAATTATAGAAAATAATGAGGTAGATATAGTTTTAAAACGAGCCCCCGCCCCTCCAAAAGAAAATAAATTTGGTTATTTTTAAGTAATGTCCAAGATCACTGCTCGGAAAAAAATCAAGCTACCAGAAGTGGATACGGTTGATTATGTAACGAAACTGAACGGAAGACATGAAAAACGAAACCATATATTTATTAAAAAAATACTTTAGTTTTTAACATTTTTTGTGTTATTACGAAGCAAACAAACAAACAAACAAAAAGAAAACACTTTTTATATTATCAAATAATAAAACAAATATTTTATTTAGAAAAATTGGTACTTCACGGGAAACGTGGACCCTGCATAAACAGTGTTTTTATTTAATGATTGCTCCTCCAAAGCGCATGCGCAAAAGTTTTTCTTTGGTTTATTTAATCATGAAAACTTTTTGAAGGTACTATTTGAGACCAGAAAGGGGGGGGGGGCAAAAGCATTTTTTGAATATGTGTGAAAAATAATTTAACAAAAAAAATAATATTTAGTGGAGAAAATAATAAAAAAATTAAAATAAAATGAAATAAAAATAAAATAAAAACAAGCACTAAATAAAATTATGACTCAAATTCACACAAAGTGAAAAAAAATTCAAAAAAATAAAATGAATACATGCGCGATTAAAAATAAAGTCACAAAGAAAGTGAAAGAAAACGCTTTGAGGGCGCAATCATTAAATAAAAACACCATTTATGCATGGCGGTCCACGTTCCCCGTGAATTACCGAAAAATTAATTCAGTTTTAAAACATTTTTTGTTCATAAAATAACACTTCTGCAGTATACGCACAGCGGTAGCGGTATCAGAATTTTTGTAGGAATTTTTGACACCCCTAACACGAAACTGCGAATACAATATAAAAATCTCGGAATTTCTCTGTTAAAAGTGGGTTATTTATTTTCTTTATGGATTATACTTCCAAAATAAACTATTACAGTTGTTTTAAAAGTAATAGAAATATTTTTTTTTTTTTTAAAAACAGTAATGAATTTTCCGAACTCAATATTTTTCAATCTTTAAACTTTAAAAATCTATCAAAATTTTTCTATTGATTCTATTTTTACGATATTTTCAAGGTCAGTGTGAAATTTTATGTTCTTTCCAATAAATCGAATATAATATTTTAGACAAACGTTTTTTTTTTTTAAATTCACGACCCCCCCCCCATCCCAATTTTTAAGTGTCTATTAAAAAGTAAATACTTAATTTAGTACCTGGAAAGTAAATAATTAATTTACTCACAAATTGAAGAGAAAAGGTCAATACATAATATATTCAAATTTAAAAAAAAAAAGACATCGTGTTCTTTTAGAATTTTACCTGTAAAGTTTGAAGTTTAAAACCTTTTTTTTAAACCACGTTATTTGTTTTTTCTTTTTTCTTTTTAATGGAACCTTGGTCCTTGCTCCTTTAATTAAAAAAAAAATTAGGGCTTGAATTACATTTTTCGAGGAGTTATAAGCTTGGAAAGACAGGGGGTCGAATAATTCACGCCTCCCATTTTGTAAATGTCTAATAATAATTAATTTAGACTCGCTTAAGTACATAATTATTTACTCACAAATTGAAGAGAAAAGGTCAATACATAATATATTCAAATTTAAAACAAAAAGAACATATTGTTCTCGTAGAATTTTACCTGTAAAGTCCGAAATTTAAAACCTTTTTAAAAAAAAAAACACGTTTTTTTTTTTTTTTTTTTTTTTAATGAAATCTTGGTCCTTGCTCCTTTAATTGAAAAAAAAAATTAGGGCTTGAATTGCATTTTTCGAGGAGTTATAAGCTTGGAAAGATGGGGTGGAATTATTCGCTATTTTCACAAAATTTCTGACACCGCTAGCACAGCGGCCACCTTTTCTTGGTGCGTTTCACTAAACTGTCGTACTGTGATACGTCTCTGTCAAAAAACATTTAAATTATTAATTTTTTTGTTGACCCTTCAAAGTTGCTTTAATTCAAAAAGATGTTTCATTTAATTATTTATTTGTTCGAAAAAAAAAAAAAGCTATTTTACTTTATAAAAAACCTAATGTTATTTTTATTACAAAATTGTTTTATTAAATTATATTTCTTTACACAGACTTTTAAATTAATGTTTTTACAATTATATATTGATACAATAAATATTTTGGTTTTCAAATATCTTTCTGTTCGGAAAATAATCTTGTTTGTTACTTATTTGTTGCGTTATTTGACCAAGAAGAAATTGGAGTTATCACCTCCTAACAATAGCCGCCGTCTGCATACTGCACAAGTGCCTCCGAAATGACTTTCAAACGATACCCTCTCCTCCCGATGTTAAGAATGGCTTTCGAAATAATAACGTTATTATTTCAGCGCGGTACCAAAATTACATAAAATTGTGTTTTCTTTTTTGTTGTTTTGTAATAACACAATAATTATTTAAACTGAATTAATTCTAAATAAAATAATTGCTTTCTTTGATAATATGTGGTTTCTTTTATTTTTGTTTCATAATGACACAAAAAGTGTTAAAACTAGAGTATTTTTTTAAAATAAATATTTAGTTTCGTTTTTTGTGTCTTGACTCCGTGATCAAATTTATTTTTTTAAAGCAAGAGTTAAAAATAATTTTTAAAAAATATTATGGGGGTGCATAGTCTCTTTTAAAAACAATATCTCCTCCAAAAACCGTAATAAAATGTTTTCAATCGATATTTATTCAATAAAGGACCAGTTTTCCTACCTAGTAAAAGGGGGGGGGGTTCGGGGTATGAGGTTTCCGGGGGTACTGTCTTATCTGTTCCAAGGCAAACTCAATCAATAATATTAATTTTTTATAATCTTTTAGTTTTATTGCTCTTTATTTTCACCTATCCTCCTGCGATATATTTAGAACTTGTTTTTATAACCAGTAAACAGGCAGCAGCCTCCACCAGTAAACAGACAGTGGCTTCAAAAATAGTCCACTAATTCAGTGAAAAACCAAAGTATTTTTTAATACCTTTTAGGACTTTCTTGTCAGATTTGTCAATGCTGAAGGACTGGACAGAAATCAAAAGTTCATGTTTTATGTTTTTTTTTTTCACACTGTTAAAATAAATCCACACCATTTTTTTTTTTTATGCTATTAGGTTTTACTTTTAGCTTAAAAATAAATAGAACTCATTTTATCTTCTTATAGCACCAGCAGTGGAAAAATTTTCTGATTCTGATACCTCAAAAAGTTCTGATTTTCCAGATTCTGATTAATTGTCCAAACCCTAATTATTTCATTTTTTTTTCCATAAAAAATTTGGATTGCATTAAAAAAAAAAAAAAAAAAAAATGAAGAAAATTCAGTTTTATCAACAGAATTTTAAAAAAATTAATTTTATGACCATGGTCTTTATGTAAATATTGATCAGCATTAAAATTGCTTTACAAAGATACCAAACTTGATCTTATGTTTTTATTTTTAAAGTAGCAGGTACTACGTGCTACCATTTTGAATTCTGCCCACCTCTATAAAACGTTTGTAGACATAGTTCTCGTGGAGTGCCCATCATAAAATTTGGAATATATAGTCAAAATTAAAAAAAAAAAAAAAAATTAAAATAACGTTTTTAGAGATAATTCAGGTAAAAAGTCCAGGTCAATTTTTTATTTGACCTTGAAAAAAAAATATCCCCAGATAAAATTGCTGATCTATCCAAGTATGATGTATTTGTGCAAGCCTGTTCTAGTCTCACACAAAACACGCGTTCACATCTCAAGCCACTTTTCTTGTCATACACATACGCACACACAAACATGTACACACACGTACATATATTCACGTTCACACACACACACACGCTAACATACACACATGTACGCACACATGGGTAACGTCACTTCCCTTTAAAGGAAATCCTTACATGCGCAAAAGACAACCGGAAACAACTACAAAAGCAAGAAACCTGAGCTGTTTCCTTCTTTACGATTTAGCTCCCGAGCTGAGCGGTCGACGGACCAACCGCTCCCTTTCGGGGTGTGCACCCGCATGCCCTGCTACTATGTGTGAGGCAAGAGCCAACAGACAGTATGTACACCTTACACGCTTTCTCTCTCCATGACCTGGATTGACTTTCTCTCTCTCTCTCTCTCTCTCTCTCTCTCTCTCTCTCTACAACAATAGACTTTCCCTTTCACTAGCTAACAGTGAGAGACACGCGCCAAACTGGATTGACTTTCTCACTCTCTCTCTCTTGACAACATTAGACTTTCCCTCTCACCAGTTAACAGCGAGAGATGCATGCCAAACTAAACATGTGCTGTACCCTTTTCTTTCATTTGTTTCTTCATGAAATAAATTCTAGTTTGTTTATTTCAATAAACGCGTTGTTCGTTCCTTTCTCGATTCAATCCATTTTTCCTATTTTGTATGACTGAGGGATATATATAATATATCCACCAGTCCACTTCAAACTGGTGACACCCAAACGTGATGATGAACACGCATTTCCTTCTATACACCCAGTCCTCTGCATATCTCCCATTTTGGGAGAGCTGGAGCTTCTACATTAATAAACCTTATACCTAACTTGCGACTGACTGTGTTGGTGGGGAGGCGAGAAAGACAGACGTTATTATTGAAAAATATGATGGCTTTAGTAACTATTGCCAATCAGGTATGACTCAAGCCAAGAGTGAGAGTTGTTTATAATATTGAACTAAGTCAAAATGATATAAGACCTTAGAATTTGAAAGGTCAAACCCGAAAGAACTCATGATGAGAAACAAAAACAAAACAATGTTTAACCATTATGTATGAATGTCTCTTTCTCTCACTCTTTTTCTCTCTTTCACTCCCTTTTTCTCTCTTCTAATGAAGACAGAGAATTGAATTGAATTATAATTGTACTTTTTTTTTAACAGTTGGATCTTGCATCTCGTACACAACAGAGGAGATAGCAGTTTTGAGCACACACATGGGTCGACAACTAAATATGCTCCTCCATTGTTAAATGTAAAATAAATTTTATATTTTATAAAAATGCATTTGTTCGCTATTTTTGTACATGCGTTCAATTTCAGCATGAGGTCCCTGCCAGTAATGCCGACAATGAAAATGTTGCGTGTAACAACACAATGAAGACTCAAGAAGCAACCCATGCCATGCCAGACGATATCTCAACCTGTTGCTGTTTCCATATGCCTATCATTTGATATCGTGTCTAATACCAGGGAGCTGGTTTCCTCAAGCAAGTAACTCTCCCCGGCAAATGATAGCATCATACAAGTATTTTAGAATGATATATGAATGAATTTTGTATGCCCATAAACAACTTAGATGTTGTCTTTTAAAGTTGGTCACTTCTTAATAAAAATTCACATTTTTGTAAAAAGGCCAAGGTCATATCTCAGGAAATCCTTGACGTTGAGATGTGTAACAGGTGCCATTCAATTCCTTTTGTGGAGATTTATAAGTGTAACAAATTTGAAAAAAAATCCATGTCAGACATGGTTTTACGCCGTGTTGATTTGACATGGAATGAGCCATATATATATCTTGGGTTGAGTATACTTGGGAGTGAAATAAAAAAAACTGCCACTAACATAAAAAACAATGCTCTTTGTGGAAACAAATAGAGCTCAGGTGTTTGTAGTTTTGCATATCCATCTCAGCAGTGGCCACATAGCATTACAGTGGGAAGTGCCGACTGTCACCTAAATGGTCAAGTTTCAATCCTGGCTTGAGGTAATTGCTGGTCTAGCCACACTGATGGGCTATGATACAATGAAACAGTATTGTATGTGGATGACTATATATATATATATATATATATATATATATATATATATATTAGTGATAGGACCATTCCAATATTTTTTCCTGATTCTGACGCAATTAACTATAGATTTATTAATTTTTTCCTGATTATGGTATAGAACACCTGTCCAATATGCAAATATTTTCGCAAACGTAAAAATACACTTTTGGAGGATGATCTGTAGATTTCAGTTTTACTGGTATTTTAAAATCAATAAATGTTTATTATATCCTTACTACTAGCAGTGGAAAATTCTGCTTTAAACAAAATCAAATAAAAAGAACAATAACAAGGATTTGTTTTTGGCATCAGAAACTAGGTATGGTTGATGGGATAAATATTTTTTTAATTATATAAACATTATTTGGCCTCACATTTTATTATTGTTGTTTTTCATTGCAAGACGCTAAAACGAGTCGTTCGCCTTCTTGTTACTTCCCTAACAAAGCATCATTCTTTTATAATATAAACGATTATAAACGTTTGTGTCACGATTTTTCGCTTCATCTATAAAGTATTTAGGATTAGTGGAAGCGTTTTTTTTTTCTTAAATTGCAAATAGCAGACTAAATAGTAAGTACTTTTTTGCTTCAGGATATCTATCGGACAACCAGTTTTTCATCACAAAAACTCAATATCTTCTTTTTCTTCTGTTTCATCTTCTTCAGGTATCAGGTCCGTTATTGTTGACATTGATGATCATGATTCTCCAGTCTTCTCTGCATTCGATCTTTCTATTGAGATCTATAGTCGTGTTTCCAATAATCCTGTTAAGATTGTCAGTGGACTGTGTTTATTCTCTTCCTCTGCTCTGTTTTCCTGCAATTTTTCCTAACATCGAGCTTTTTTTTCCAAGCTGTCCGTAATGTATAAATACGAAATACATTTAAAAGATGCGCATATTTTTGGCATGTACAAAAGCTGTCTCACGTATTTTGATCTGCTGGATTCGATACACATATATTTTGGTGTTAGTATTACCGATGATCAACACTGTTGAACATATCGCTCACTAATCACTGTCAAAATGAGTTCAGGCCAAACAAATCATTCGCACTCATCTATCTTCGCTTGACTTTGATCCTCCACAGGTCAGACAGAAATAAGCCAATAGCATAAAAGGTGGATGATTATCAATGGCCAATGACCAAATGTCCAGCAAGAGAAGAGTTTTCTCTTGTTCTGCTATGTTCTGACGCTTCTCCATATTAAATAAAACCTCTATTTCCTGTTCATATCTATTTCTTCTATCTATCTATCTATCTATCTATTTTATTTTATTACCTATTTATTGATCTATACTATTATGCTTTATAAATTGAAGAATCTATATGTCCTATCTTTCTTTCTCCAAATAGTGTTGGGACGATTACTTGGATTCGGAAAAATCGGGGCTTTTTGGGGTATCGGAATTGGTAAATTTTGAGACTATTTTCCAATATAAATTATCTTTTTTATTTGATTTTGGTTTAAGAAACATCTTCAACTGCTTGTACAGAAACAATAAATATTTATTGATTTATACTTCGAGTAAGACTAAATCTCAAGATCATACTTTGATAAAATATATGCACATTTATCAGAATCGGGAATTAAGTACGGAATCGGTAACTGTATCGGAATTGGGAAAAATATTAGAACTGTCCCATCACTAATATATATATATATATATATATATTATATATATATACATATTATATATATATTATATATATATATATATTATATATATATACATATTATATATATATTATATATATATTATATATATATAATACATATATATATAACATTTTATACATACATATATTATATATATATATTACATATTTTATACATATATATATTATATATATTATATATATATTATATATTACATATTTAATATATATTACATATTTTATACATATATATATATTATATTATTTATACATATATATATTATATATATATTACATATTTTATACATATATATTACATATTTTATACATATATGTATTATATATATATATTACATATTTCATACCTATATATATTACATATTTTATACATATATATTATATATATTACATATTTTATACATATATATTATATATATTGCGTATTTTATACATATATGTTATATATATAGATTACATCTTTTATACATATATATATTATATATATATATATATTGCATATTTCATACATATATATATATTATATATATAGATTACATCTTTTATAAAAATATATATGTTATATATATAGATTACATCTTTTATACATATATATATTATATATATATATTGCATATTTCATACATATATATATTATATATATAGATTACATCTTTTATACAAATATATATATATTATATATAGATTTCATCTTTTATACAAATATATATATTCTATATATAGATATATAACGTATTTTATACATATATATATATATTATATATATAGTTTACATCTTTTATACATATATATATATTCTATATATATATATTACATATTTTATACATATATACATAAATTATATATATATTACATATTATATATATATATTATATATATTACATCTTTTATACATAAAGATATTATAAATATATATTACATCTTTTATACTTATATATATTATATATATACATCTTTTATACATATATATATTATAAATATATATTACATCTTTTATACATGTATATATTATATATATATTACATATTTTATACATGTATATATATATTATATATATATATTACATCTTTTATACATATATATATTATATATATATATGTTACATCTTTTATACATATATATATATTAATTATATATATTACATCTTTTATACATATATATATATTATATATATATATATTACATCTTTTATACATATATATATATATATATATATATATTACATCTTTTATACATATATTTTATACGTATACATACATATATATATATTATATATATTACATCTTTTATACGTATAAATATATATATATATATTATATATATTACATATTTTATACATATATATATTATATATATAACATATTTTATACATATATATATATTATATATATTAAATATTTTATAAATATATATGTATATATATATATTATTATATATATATTACATATTTTATACATATATATTATAGATATATTACATATTTTATACATATATATTATATATATTACATATTTTATACATATATATTATATATATTACGTATTTTATACATATATATATTATATATATATTACATATTTTATACATATATATATATCATATATTACATATTTTATAGATATATATATATCATATATATTACATATTTTATACATATATTATATATATATTACATATTTTATGCATATATATATGACATGTTTTATACGTATATATATTATATAATATATTATATATATATTATATATATAATATATATATAATATATTATATATATTATATATATAATATATTATATATATAATATATATATAATGTATATATATTATAAATATAATATATATATAATATATTTTATATAATATATATTATATATGATATATATTATATATAATATATATACATTATTTATATATATTATATATTATATATGTAATATATTATATATAATATATTATATATAATATATTATATATATAATATATTATATATATAGTATATTATATATATAGTATATTATATATATAATATATTATATATATAGTATATTATGTATTATATATATAAAATATATATAATATATTATATATATAATATAGTATATATATAATAAATTATATATATAATATATTATATATATAATATATATATATAATATATTATATATATAATATATTATATATATATTATATATAATATATATAATATATATAATATATTATATATAATATATATAATATATATAATATATATAATATATATATAATATTTATATTATGTATATATATTATATATTATATATAATATATATAATATAATATTATATAATATATATATATTATGTATATATAATATATATAATATATTATATATATAATATATACAATATATTATATATAATATATATATATTATGTATATATATTATATATAATATATATATAATATATATATTATGCATATATATCATATATTATATAATATATATAATACATTATATATATAATATATATAATATATTATATATATAATATATTATATATATAATATATATTATGTATATATATTATATATTATATATATAATATATTATATATATAATATATATTATGTATATATATTATATATTATATATATAATATATTATATATATTATATATATATTATGTATATATGTTATGTGATGTGATGTGGTGTGTTGCACACAGGGCCTTTGAGCGTGTAGTGTTGTAGCTTAGTGAATGTGTAGAGTGCTTAGCTGCTTGGCTTTCAGGTGCTTTGCTCCTCTTGCTTCCAGCTGTAACCGCCACCTATACTCGCAAGAGTGAAGGGGAGGCAGTTTAGTAAGCCCTGCCCACTGGTGGTTAGAGCGTCTCACTGGTCAAGACTCGCATGCCACCTCCTCGTGGTACATCACGGTTTAACTGGGTACCTTGCGGCCCCAGGCTAAGTGTATGTGGGATCTCGGAGTAGTCTGGAGCCCCAGAGGTGTTGAGTGCATGGCCCTCCGGCGTGAGGACACGCCCTGGCTTACACCAATCCAGACCCCAGCTATGTGGTCAAATAGCAAAATGTCATCTCGGCAGCAGGAGTTGGCAGTCATGGTATGAGCGCAGCTGATATATTTTTCAACCACCGGTCTCCCATGGCGGATCACTGAGCGGATGAATCAAGAACGATCAACGGTCAGGGATCAACACCCAGTTAGCGGGTACTGCGGGGCAACCTACCACTGCTCCAGCTGTCGCACTCCTGTGCTCCGCTGGGGTCCGCAATGTTGGGTCCAGAGGTGGATGTTCTGTTCTGGGCATGCACTCATCCACTACTTCCCTGCCCCGGCGCTTGACGTTTCAGGCAACTACTATGGATATGTCAAGAATAAATTCTCAGCGACTGGCAATTCGGGAGCCCCCTGCAGTCGGGGGTGCTGTCGTTGCTCGGCAGGGCCCGCGTTCTAGGCAGGCGCGCCCCGGTCGACATCCTGCTACTGCCTCCCCACTACACCTGGCCTGCTGGAATGTCCGCTCCCTTGGGGTGACCTCCTCTCTTGACAGTTTTCATCCTCGGAAGTCTGCTGTTATCGACCTGGAATTACTCCGGTTGGGGGTGGATGTCTCAGCACTAGGCGAGACATGGCTCACTGGAAATGGCTCCATACGTGAAGCTAACTTCACATTTTACTGGACTGGCTACCCTGACTTGGAGAGACCAAAACATGGAGTGGGTTTTGCCATCTGCAACAAGCTGCTCAGCTTTGTCGAAACTCCCGTCGCCATCTCTCCCAGATTAATGTCACTACAGCTACACACCACCTCTGGTCCAGTGTCCCTATTGTCTGCCTACGCCCCAACCCTCACCTCGCCGGATGACCAGAAAGATGCTTTCTATCTCCAGCTGAGTGAGACCCTCTCCAAAATCGACCGCGGTCATCGCATAATCATCCTGGGTGATCTCAACGCTCGAGTAGGCAGTAACACCAATGCCTGGCCTGATGTCCTGGGTCCTCACGGAGTGGGCTCTATGAATGAAAATGGACAGCGTCTTCTGGAACTCTGTGCTACACACAGGCTGTGCATCCCATCAACCTTCTTTAAGGACTCACCGTGGTCGAAGATGACATGGCAACACCCACGCTCTAAGCGCTGGCACCAGCTGGACCATGTGATCACTCAAAAGAAGCACCTCCAGGATATCATCCACTGCAGGACAATGCACTCTGCGGACTGTGACACAGACCACTCACTTGTGCGCTGTAAGCTTAAACTAAAGCCAAAGAAAATCCACCTGTCTTGCTCAAAACCACTTTCAACGCTCAATGTTCTTGCTACTAAGTCCAAGGAGAAATGCCAACATTTTCAAGCTTCAATACAATCCACCTTTGGCCAGTCTGCACCCCCTCAGGATGCTGCCTCTGCCTGGCTGCGGATTCGTGACACTGTTGGAGTTTGCGCACTCTCCAGTTTTGGTAGACGTACAGTAAAGCAGCCGGACTGGTTCAGACACCACGCGGACACACTCCATCAAGCACTAGCAGAAAAGCGAGCGGCAAGACTGGCTGTGATGCAGGACCCCTCTCCTCAAGCTACTAGCCTCTGGAAGCAGAGCCGCTCAAAAGTGCAGCGCCTAACTCGAGAGGCTAAACACAACTATTGGAGTGACATCTCCAAGCGTGCTGAAGACTGCTCTGCCACCGGCAACACCGGTGGCATGTACCAAGCTCTGAAAGAGGCTCTAGGTCCTCCTGTGAAGAAATCATCTCCTTTGCGATCTCTGACCGGAGAACTACTCACCAATCCTGATGATCAGCTTGACCGTTGGGTGGAGCACTACAGCTCACTGTATGCTCAACCTGTAGCAGCTAGTGAGGCTGCTATAATAGCTGCTGTTCCCCAACTACCAGTCCTCCATGAGCTAGATTACGACATCACCATCGATGAAGTACACAAGACCATCAAGCTGCTGAGGAACAACAAAGCCCCCGGCGTGGATGGGCTACCTTCAGAAATCTTCAGATGCGGTGGTGACTCACTAACTGAGGAACTCCATCATCTCTTCTCAATCTGCTGGAATGAAGGTACTATTCCCGATGAACTTCGTAACGCCAACATAGTTACCCTGTATAAGAACAAAGGGTTTCGCTGCGACTGCAACAACTACCGTGGCATATCTCTACTTTCCCAGCCTGGAAAGATCTATGCCCGCTTAGTCCTGCCACGTCTCCAGATTATTGCCAACAGAATTCTTCCTGAGAGTCAATGTGGCTTTCGACCTGGCCGCTCTACCACTGACATGATCTTTTCTGTTCGTCAGATCCAGGAGAAATGCATTGAGCAAGGCCGTCCTCTCTATGCTGTTTTCGTTGACTTGACGAAGGCCTTTGATTATGTTAGCAGATCAGGGCTATTTCTAGTCCTCCGTCTACTGGGCTGCCCTCCCAAACTCCTGAAAACCATACAAGAATTTCACGATCAGATGAAGGCTACAGTACAGTTTGAGGGCTCTCGTTCTAAAGAGTTCCCCATCTCTTGTGGTGTCAAGCAAGGCTGCGTGTTAGCTCCTACTCTGTTCGGAATATATTTCTCAGCTGTTCTGCGCCGAGCCTTCCCAAACCCAACTGGAGTGCTCCTTCACACTCGCAGTACTGGAGGCCTATTCAACCTGGCCAGGCTACGCTCAAAAACTATGGTTAACCGCGTACAGATCCGTGAACTCCTGTACGCTGATGATGCTGCCTTCATCGCCAACTCGGAGGTTGAGCTTCAGGCAATGTGCTCCTCCTTTGCTTCTGCCTGCGAGGAGTTTGGTCTCAAAATCAGCCTAGGCAAGACGGTGGTCTTTGCCCAGCCTGCTGGGCTTTCACCCATA